>NC_022022.1:31535940-31539559 GCF_000317375.1 Microtus ochrogaster | reverse complement strand
GGAGGGGGGAGGTTAGGAGGGGGGGAAGTTAAGGGGGGAGAGTGGGAGGAGTGGGAGGCTGGGAGGAGGCGGAAAATTTTTTTTTTCTTTCTTAATAAAAAAAAAAATTAAGAAAAAAAAATAGAACACACATAGGGGATCTGAGAAAACAGAATTGTTAGAATGAGAAAAGCAAATAAGGGGAGAGACAACTAACACTATAGACCATTTGAAATACCATATGAAAACATACGACAGTAGAACATTCGTAAAGGAATGGAATCAAAATAGCATCACCAAATAACATGGGAGATGATGCCCCAAGAAGGTATTTCATGTCACCAAGTAGATCTATCTCCAGTTCTAGGAGTGGATTACACCTAGCCAGGTACTGATCAAAAGGAGCCCAAGAAACCCCTCAAACATCAGATGCTATGTTCTATGCTATTGGTTGCTCTTCAAAACTGATGGTAAGTCCCTATTGCTGAAGCTATACTTATGTGTGTAACTAAACATCGAGAAGCCAAGCTGGGTGCCTAAACTTTACCCCTACTGCCTAAAGTTAACGGTATTAGAAGGTGCTGTTCTTGTTACTAGAAGACACAGATAATCATTACTAGCACCCAGCCACAAACTCTGAAACTTATAGCGATGAACTTCCTGCAAGATATACCAGCACAATAGTGGCACAAATGTTATGGGAGTAACCAACCACCTTTTTGGATTGGATTTTAAGGCCCACTCCATGAGATGGAACCCATACTAGAAACTACTGAAGTGTCCAAGATCTTGAGATAGGATCATGATCCTAGAGGAAAACCTAATATTATGGTTCTGAGGGGGCTACATGAAAGAGGTAGAAAAATTATAAGAGCCAGATGTTGGTGGATGGTTCCAGAGAAAGAGTGTTTTCCAGACACAACAGTACAGATGCACTATATGAATTCATTGAGATGTAGTACACTGTTGGGAGGAGTGGATGTGGGATAGGCTGGGGTAGAGGAAAAGGGGGGCAGAAGAAGAGGGAGAAGAACTGTGGTTGAAATGTAAAATAAAGAAAAAATAAAATAAATTAAAAATAAAAAAAAAGAACTGCAAAGGCTCCAGCCAAACAGAGTTCCAGCACTGAATGGGGGAAGAGGACATGGCTCCCAACCCTCACCAGGAAGCTAGTTGAACTTGAAGCATGCTGACAAAGGGAAAATGCGTTTTCTCCAATGTAATATTATTGGGCAAATCAACAACACTCCAAGGCAGTCCCCATGCCCAGGAGTAGTCAGTTAACAACAAATCCCAAACTCCACAGTGTTTTGTGAGCTTTTGCTTTCATTTTCGTTTTCTTTTTTGGCTTTTTCGTTTTCTTTTCTATTTTTTTTTCTTGTCTAGTTAGTCTTTAGCTTGTGTGGTTTGATTTTTGTTTATGTTTTGGGGTAGGGTTTGTTTGTTTGTTGCTTTATTTCTTGTGTTTTGCTTGTTTGTTTTCTTTTTGAAAGAGAGAGGAAGATAGAAAGTAGATAGATGAAAGAAAAAGAAAGATAGATGATAGATAGATAGATAGATAGATAGATAGATGATAGATAGATAGATAGATAGATAGATAGATAGATAGATAGATAGATAGATGATAGATGGATAGATGATGGATGGATAGATAGATAGATGGATGGATGGATAGATAGATAGATAGATAGATAGATAGATAGATAGATAGATAGATAGATAGATAGATGGATGGATAGAACATAGAGTTGTGTAGGTAGGGAAAGAACTGGGGAGATGTTTGGGGAAGGGAAATATGGTGAAAATATATTGTATAAAAATTTTAATAGGGTGAAAGAAAGAGACGCGTCAGAAAGGGCCAAGCAACATTGAAATGGTCTGGTGGGAACATTTTCATAAGAAAAATGAAGAACAATGAATTTTCTATTCATGTTGTAGCTATAAGGCCTCTGTTTTCACACTTAGCAAAGTGTTTCTACATACAAAAACTGTGTGTACTTCATTTGTTTGTATCTTCCTTTTTAAAAATTTTACTTTAGAGATTATAATTTAATTGCATTTCTCCTATTGCATGCATATATGTTCTAACTATAACCTGCTCAGTCTTGGGTAATGTCAACTTGTATATATGGTTTTAGGGCTGACTG
Source organism: Microtus ochrogaster (assembly GCF_000317375.1). Taxonomy (NCBI): domain Eukaryota; kingdom Metazoa; phylum Chordata; class Mammalia; order Rodentia; family Cricetidae; genus Microtus; species Microtus ochrogaster. Next base: position 31,537,433 of record NC_022022.1, on the reverse strand, counting down.
TCTGACACTGAAGGGCCAATTGGTGTGCTCGTCCATAGGGACAAGCACCTCTCCTGCTCCCAGTTTTCCTCTGTTGACTGTAGTTCTTTGTGTAGAGTTGAGGCCTCGTGGGCTTTCCTCCATCCACCTTGGCATGTCCACTAGTGTCATCCTTGTTTGGCTCCCATTTGGGCAGACATGCTACTAGGCCTTTGTGGATGTAGCTTCTGATATTAGTAGATGAGACCCTCTCTCAGTAAGCTTCCCATCCTCCAGCTCTTACAGTCCTCCCTCCTGCAATATTCACCTAGCGTTGGGTGCAGAACTGTTTTGTATACCTTGGTACCAGGATCCACAGTTCTGCATTTTGTTTGGCTGTGGTTTTCTGTAGTCATCTCCATAAGTTGCAAAGAGAACTTTCCTTGATGAGGGGTGAAGACTTGGGCTTCGTCTCAAGGAAACTGAAATGAAGGCTTTGTGTGCGTCAAGGCTGACACAGTTTCTTAGGAGGCCCAAGGTCACGAGGAAAGTGATCTTTAAAACTGAACGATTTTGGCCATCACAGAAGCACAGAGGCAGAGATGTCCAGGAAACAGTTTCAAGAAACCCTTTTAAAGTAGTTCTCTAGTCCCTGGAATGTGAGTTTGGAGTTCTATTACCAGCGCCTTAAGGACAGTTGGCATCTGGGACACAGCTGGGCTCTACTGTCCCCTTAGAACCCAACTAAAACTTGTCCTGGCCTCCTCACGCACTCTGTGCCAAACTGACCGTTCCTGCAATGACTCCGTGTTAGAAGGAGCCCATCTGGCAGATGAACCCCAGTTCACACCCCCTTTCTCTCTGTATCGCACCATCTCATTTCATACCCACCAACCCCCTTTCACTACTTAATGCCGTCATCTGGATCCCTAGGGGCCGAGAAGATGAAACAAATTTGGCGCGGAGAAATTTCTGCTGCAAAATCTGCTGTGAAATGGAATTCATTTCCGTGGATGAGCTTCGCCACCTTGCGCAGTTTGAGCAATGGCTCTGAGAAAGGATGCGGCATGGAAACCCCCAGCACCGTTGTCCATTTGTCCTTTTCTGATAGATCCAGGGTGGAATGAATGCCGGTCATTCATTTTTTTTTCAGGAGTAACAAAATTTCCCATGAGGACAATTACTCGATACAGGAACCTTACCGGGAGGTGCAGGTTACTTCAGCAAAGAGGGGATGGCTGTTACCGTACAAATAAGGGGTTACAGCATGTGCTTCACTGAGCCCTGCCCTGCAAATTCCCCGAGGAGCTGATGGTGACATCCTGCTTCTGCTCCTGCCTCCCTCTGGAAACAGCTGTAAGAAGAAAGTCGAAATCAGCTGTGGCAGGAATATCAGTCTTGGTTGTTTGCAAAGCCAAAATTGATTTCCTTTCTGGGAGAGGCCCCTCAGAAAGAAAGTGATGCTTGCTATTAGAGGACCCACTCCAGCCTCAGGCGACAGTTCATTGAAACAGGCTTTCTTTTTTTTTTTTTTT
>NC_022022.1:31515339-31516159 GCF_000317375.1 Microtus ochrogaster | reverse complement strand
AAAAAATAAAAAAATAAAAAAAAATAAAAAAAAACAAAGCAAAACAAAAAAAAATCCTAATTGAGAAAAAGATGTGCGAGATAGGAATTCAAGGAGCAGGAGAAAACACACACACACAAAGCATGCATGTGAATAATAAGTAAATAAATAATGTAAAAAGGGTACAAATGCTCTCAGGACGTTTGTGATAAGAGTATAGGAGATGATGAGTATATGGTGTTTCGTTGGAGTGGGAGGTGGAGGGAAGGCTGGAGGGATAAAGGGGGGAGTCCTCTCTAGAAGCCTGGAGGTTAGCCTGGTAGCACTTGTGATGGAGACAGGCGCTCCTGAGCACTAGTGAAAGCTGTCGATAGGAAGGCTGCATTGAGAGCTCTGGAGTGGCTCTCTGAGGAAGAGGAATTCCCTAAAACTCCTGAGTAGGTAGGATAGACTCAGTTGGTCTTGGGCTTTAAATCAGTGCCAAGTTAAGGAGTGAGATGTGCAGTAAGCAAATGGGGAATTTTATTTATTTGTATTTGGCATTTTTTCCCTGTATATCTATAGTCATCGACTGAAAAGAAAAATTAGAGTCTGAAAACATGAATGGGAAGAATAGGGATAATTTATGGGACACTGGAGACAGATTTCTAGCTTTAACTGTCTAATCTAGATGGTTCATCCCTAAAAGTACATTATGTGACCCAACTAACAGGCAACCATATTCTCCAAATTTACAGGTTGAACATAATTTCAATTCCTTTCAATTAACTTTTTTTTAAAAAAAAATATTTATTTACTTATTATGTATACAATATTCTGTGTGTATGCCTGCAGGCCAGAA
>NC_022022.1:31467832-31515239 GCF_000317375.1 Microtus ochrogaster | reverse complement strand
TGTGAGCCACCATGTGGTTGCTGGGAATTGAACTCAGGACCTTTGGAAGAGCAGGCAATGCTCTTAACCACTGAGCCATCTCTCCAGCCCCCTTTCAATTAACTTTTAAAATTACTCATTTTGACTTTTCTTAAATAACCTATATTTGGTTTGTTTATAGTAAAAGCCCATGCTACTCAAATTATCAATAAATTGAACTCTTCCTTATACTCTCACAATTAAGTACAAGGTTTTGTGAGTTTTTTTTTTTTTTACTAATTTTGTTTTTTAAGGCATTTATTTGTTTTATTTTATGTTTATGGGTATTTTGCCTGCCTGCACAACTGTACACCACACACATGTCATGTACACTAGAAACCAGAGAAGGGAGCCAGAACCCCCAAAACCAGAGTTACAGAGGATGGTGAGATAGATACTCTGTAAGTGCTGGGAATTGAACAAGAGCAGCCAGCGAGCCATCTCTCCAGCCCTCTCTGTTAGTTTTTGTTTAAATTATTGTATAGCTGGATGTGGTGGCACACATCCATAAACCCAGCACCCAGAAGGCAAAGAAGAAGGGATAGTCACAACTTTGAGACCAGAAGCAACTACTAAGTGAAGTCCCGTCTCAGCAAAATGAAAAAACAAAGCCTGCCAAAGCATGGACACAAAGTTTTCTCTCTCACACACCCTTGTTCAGGTCCCTTATGAGCAGATTATACCATTTCACCCTCCGGAATAAAAATTCTAGCCCTAGGTTTAATGTTGAGTCTGCAGTTTAAAAAATGGCTGTCTCCTACTATAATTGTTCATAATTTATTAAAGAATTTTAATAAGAAGAATTAACCTTTTAAGTCTAACTCAGATCATCAATATTTTGTGAAATGTGCTTGAACTTTCCAAGTTCTTTCTTCCAACTTTACAATTCATCACTTTAAGATTTAATACTGCTAACTGTTTATATTTGAGTTCCCTGTTTTAAGCCATTTTTTGATGTTGTAGCCCAAACCCTAAAACCAGGTAATTCACAACGAGACATTCTACAGCTCTCAGTTCAGGGTACTGACACCTATGATAAAAACTTATCCTTTCACAGTGGATTCTACCTCAATAAGACTTATGCACAGTGAGGATCTTATTGAGGTCGAATCCACTGTGAAAGGTAAAAGGGCAAATGAAAAATGGAAGCAAGAGAGGAAAGAGAATGGAATGAAGGAAAGAGAGAGAGAGAGAGAGAGAGTGTGAGAGAGAGGGAGGAGAAAGAAGAGGGTGAAGATTCTAAAATTTCTTAAGGCTCTGTGGGTTAAGTTCTGGTGACACAAGCATGGAGACCTGAATTTAAACTCTAAGCCCTATGTTAAACTGGATGAGTAGCTTGTACCTATAATCTCAGTGCCCATGCAGTGAGTTAGGAGATAAGAGACAGGGAAATGCCAGAAGCTCATGGTTAAACTAGCTTGGTGTTTGACGTGGCCAATAAAGAACCTACTCAAACAAGGTGGAAAAGGATTGTCCTCTAACATAAACACGTTTACCATAGTGCTCATACACATAAATAAATTAAGAAAATTCATCTCCTAATACTATCACAACAGCAAGTAAGTTTCTGCATAAATTTTGGATGAAGAAACATCTCAACACACACCAGTTATTCTCTTCAATCTGCAGCTCCTTTAATGATAAAATTATGCTTTACTTTCACACACATATGCATTCCTAATATTAAGAATATTTGGTATTTTTACTGTTTCCGTGCTTACGTATTCGTTTAGTAAATATAGCCATGTCTGTGTTATTACTCTTTTTACTCTTGTCTTTGGCATCTCTTCATAAATGTTAGAATTGTCATACAAATTCTATGAAAACTTCGAAGGGGCCTTTTGTAACAATAAAGATGTGACTGAATTTGAACATCAAGTCGTGGGAAATGACTGTGCTAGCATTACTGAGTCTTCCAGTAGTTTAGACACATTTGTCTTTTCATTGCCCTCAGCAACGCCGTATGTTTTCATTGCAGCAGTTCAGAAATCTGTTAGAATAATACATGCACCTTTTTAGTTTTGTTGCTATTTGAACAATGACTTTTAGGATTTAAGCTTTTTTTTTTAGGCTTTAAGTTTTATTTGTGATCATGTGTTAGCTATAACCATTTCCTCTAGCACTATTTTATTATAAGCAACAACATATAATTAGGAGTCATTTTATCACTACATAGTTCTTATTTATCATATATTACATCCTGAATGGTTTTGCCCCCCTCAACTCCTCCCAGTCCCTTCCCCCATTATCCCCTCTCTGGAATATCCACTCCTCCTCACTTTCCCTTTAGAAAGGAGCAGGATTCCCAAGTATATCAACCAAATATGGCCTAACAAATTACAACAAGAACTAAGCACATACCTCATATCAAGGCCTGATGAAGAAATCCAATAGGAAGAAAAGTTTTCCAAGAGCAGGCAAAAGGGTCAGAGACAGGCCCCATTCCCACTGTTAGGAGTCCCACAAGAACAACAAGCTACACAACCATAACACATGCAGAGGACCTAGCTCAGACCCATACAGGCTCTGTGATTTTCAATTCAGTCCCTCTGAGCCTCTATGAACCTTGCTTAGCTGTGTGTCTGTGGGCTGTGTTCTCCTGTGTCTTCGACCTCTCTTGTTCCTACAATCCTTTCTTCCCTTCTTTGGTGGGGTTCTCCAAGTTCTGTTTAATGTTTGGCTATCAGTTTCTGCGTCTGCTCCCATTAATTGCTGGATGAAGTTTCTCTGGTGATGACTGAGTGGAATATCATTAGGAAATATTTTATTGTGTTTATTTTATTTCATTCTATTTTTGGCTTGTCATGTTTGGTTCTACCCTAAGTCTAGGTCTCTGGCCTATCCAGACTCCTGTTCCTGGACATCCAGGAAGTGGCAGGCATGCATTTTGTCTTGTGACATGGGCCTCAAGTTGGCCCAGGCATTGGTTGGCCACTCCCACAAGTTCTATGCCACAACTGTACCATCACACCTTGCAGCAAGATAAATTGTAGGTGTAAGGTTTGTGCCTGGATTGATGTCCCACTCCCACCCCTGGAAGTCTTGCCTGGTTACAGAAGACAGCCTGTCCAGGTTCGGTATCCCCTGTCCCAGGAGTCTTTGCTACAGTCACTCTTGTAGATTCCAGGGACTTTCCATTGCTCTAGGTTTCCACACCTCCCTGGGATGTCCCCCACTTCCAGTTGTTTCTCCCAGTACTCTCTATCTCCACCCCCCCCTACCTGATCCCTCCTGTTCCCATCTTCACCTGTCCACCAGTTTACCCTGGTGTCTAGTGTCTTTGGTACCTTCCCATACCAAAGTCATCCGACACTAGGCTTAAGGTTCTACGTAGGCACCAAATAGACTTCTCCATGCTCACTGAGTTGTGTGGGTGTTATCTTCAAGTAATGGGGTGTTGCTGTCTGTTTGTGGAAAACAGCACATTGTCTTGGCAACAGTTGTCTGGGTAGTTTGGGGATTTCCATGGGATCCTTTTGGCCAACAACTCAGTTGGATATAACTCAGTCCTGGTACTGAGAACTTGGTTTGGTTGACAAGAGATGACCAACTGGGACTCTGCCTCTCTTGGTATTTGGAGACTTCAATTTGGATTGCCTTTGTATATTTCAAGAAGGGTCCACTTCTCTAAGTTTCCATAACACCCCTCAAACGCTCCTCAGTCCTACCTTCACTTCCTGTATTCCCTCCCTCAACCCCATCGCCCCTGTCCCCTCTCACTTGATCCTCCTGCTTCCATTCCCCCTGCCCCAGTGCTCCCACAAAATCTAATATATTTCCCCCTGCCAGGGATATGCATGTGTCCCCCTTAGTGACTTATTTTATTCCTAACCTCTCTGGGTCTACAGATTGTTAGGTTGGTTGTCATTTATTTAGCAGCTAATATTCACATATAAGAGAATAGATACTATATCTTTCTGGGTATCTTATGGGTTACCTCACTCAGAATAATTTTTTTTCTAGTTCCTTTCATTTGCCTGCAGATTTCATTGTGTCATTTTTTAAAAGAGCTGAGTAATACTCCATTGTGTAAATGTACCACATTCCTTTTCTTTACCTATTCTTCTGTTGAGGAACATCTAGGCTATTCTCAATTTCTGGTTATTATAAATAGAATATCAAAGAATATGGTTGAACAAGAGTCCTTATGGTAGAATGCAGTATCATTTAGGTATATGCCCAAGAGTGGTGTAGACCGATTCCCATCTTTCTGAGGAGCCACCATACTGATTTCCATACTGACTGTACAAGTTTGTACTCACACCAGCAATGGATGAGTGTTCTCTCTGCTCCACCTCCTTGCCAGCATGAACTGTCACTTGGGATTATTGGTCTCACTCATTTTGACAAGTGTAAGATGGAATATCAAAGTTGCTTTGATTTGTATTTCCCGATGGCTAAGGATGTTGAACATTTCTTTAAGCATTTCTCAACAATTTGAGTTTCCTCTGTTGAGAATTCTCTAGTATGATTTGTACTCCACTTTGAAATTGAATTATTTAGGGTTTTTTTTTGCTGTCTAGTTTCTTGAGTTCCTTATGTATTTTGGATATTAGTTCTCACGTTCAAGAGAGTTTTCAAATTTTGAAATGACCATAAACTATTACTTGAGATAAACTCTGGTTGCTTATGGTGCTTTCCCTTATATTTGATTGCAGACTCTAATTTGTTTCTCAGTGTTGTGTAAAAGAAAGTTAAGTCTAAAAATTTGTAAACCCATCATGGCCAGTTCAGATAATCATTATAATGCTCATTGCAGAAGTTACAATAATCTCTGTTTGCAGGGTAAAGGAGTTAAATGAAACTGCTGAACATCCCTTAGAGTGACATATACACACTGCACTGGGGTTTTCTAAAGCTGCCAGAACAAAATTTCACAAACTGTATGGTTTAAAACAACAGAAACTTATTTTCTAACTTTTGGGCATTAGAAGTCCAAAGTCAAGGGACTCCGAGGCTGTTCCTAACTAGAGATCTGAAGGAGAACTTCCTGACCCTCTTCTAGCTTCTAATAGTCCACAGCACTCGGCATTCATAGATGTAAAGAAACATTACTTAAATTGCCACCTCTGTTATCAATAGCCTTCTCCTTGTGAGTACTCATGTACCAATTTTCCTCTTCTTTTCAGTATATAAGTCATGATCTCTGTTTCAGTAAAACCTTATTGTTTCATTACAACACCTAGCACTTCTATTTTGAAATAAGGTTGTATTCATTGGTTCTATGAACTGCACACTTGAATTTTAAATTTGATGTTAGCAGTGTTTACAAAGTATCCTTTCTGAAATGAAGCTTCTGTTAATGATGCTATACGGAGTTAAACTGCTCTGTATTCTCTCTCTCTCTCTCTCTCTCTCTCTCTCTCTCTCTCTCTCACACACACACACACATTTTATGATTTAGCACCACCTTGCTTTGTGCTAATAAGAAATGTTGCATAGCTACACATGCTATCAGGCTACTCATACTTGCTCATTCTTCCAGAGACATATTCTATCTCCTCCGAGCTTTACAGGAAATGACCTAAGAGAACACACACTTCATTTTGGAGGGCACTGGCTGGGCTGAGGAAACTCAGTCAGGACTGCACACATCTTGATTGTTTATATTTAAAACCAGATAACCCAGGTCTTGAGAAATCTAGTGAACACACACATGTGTTTCTCTGTCTAAATTTCAGCTTTAGTGTGATGAGAAGGCAAAGTCATATTCTTGAATCAGGCTATGACAGTTTCTTTAAAGGATTGTAGTTTCCCACCACTACTAATCTTGAGAAGGTGATAGTGGAAGTAGAAATGAAGATTTGAGGTCAAACTCAAATAGAATTAAAGCAGAAATGTCCTGCTTTTCCTGTGTCCAGAATTTCAAACTCTAGACCACTGAGCAAGAGTGGCACTTGCTGGAGGGACGTGGGTCCACAGGAGACAGACAAAGTCCTTTATGTCCTAGGCATAAAGTCGGGACCTTGTAAATAATTCCAGGATTATGAACCACATTTTGAGAGCAGTTACCTGAAAACCGTGATTTGAAAGTTACTGCTTTATGATTCCCCTTCTGCTGTTCTAGAATAGTCAGTAAATCAGTGAGGACATTTCTGTGATCATCTGAAGACTCCCACCTCTACCAAAATCAATATAGACCAGCAGGAGCTTAGACATAGGGATTAGACTGTTAATCATGCTTAGTTCTTCTTTGCTTTATCTTGAATATTTACAATAGCAGGAAAATTAGAAAACCATTGGAACTTTTGACTTTTAGTAGCCAAATGGTCCTCGGAATATGTTAGTAAATAAATCATATAAAAATTTTAGAATAGCTATTTTTATCTTGCTGGATCTATTTGTATAAGCAGAGCAGAAACTCAATGGAGGACAGTAAGGAGAAATAAATGGAAAGTAAGCCAGGGAAAATAAAGAGAGAGCAAACAGAAATGTTTTCTGCAAATAGCGGAAATGCTTTTTGCAAATATAAAAAAGGACAAAGTTAGGAGGCCCCTTTAATTCTAGAAATAAGTAGCAGGACCACTGTGTGTATAATGATCACTGAATTCTGTAGCAAAAGCTTAAAATAAAAAGCAGCAGAAAAGCCTCAGAAGAGACACGGGGACAGTTGCATTTAAATACAGGAGAAAGTTTTCTTAAAAGGGCAATTACTCAAGATGCAGAAGTCTAAAGGAAATTAATGAGATGGTACTTAATTGTTACTTAAGAGGTATTTCTTTGACCATTTTAGTAATCCAGAGAATTCCTGTTATATGGCTTTGAGCTATTTTGAATAATTTATATTAGCCTTTTAAAAGTTTTCCCAACTGCTCACAAGTATAAATGGAGAAAGAGGCCTACTTATTAGTGTTGTATATAAAATTAAGGAGAATGATTATAAGGGTGCCTATTAGGCCCATCTGACTGGCCCTCCACCATTGACACCCCACATCAAGGGTTTAAGAACTGAGAGTTTTTCCTCAAAAGGCTGTTGAGAGAATTGGTTTTAATCACTCTCCCTGCACACAGATGTGGTTGTGTAAGACCTTTTTCTGCTTCCTGGATTATTCTTAGAGTACCTATTAGAGGAAGTTGAGGGTTTCCCATCATCTGTGCAAGGAGATGTATATTACCTTAACATCTAACCCTTCACAGAGCATCTACCCTGGGGTTTCTTGGCAGGGGCAGTCATCCATTGTTGGAGAGAAATACACCCTGAGGCTTTCAGAATACTGAAAGAGGGCCTAGACCAATGGTTTTTGCTTGCTTGCTTTCCTTTTTCTGGTTTACAGAAAGATCCAATCAAAGGGTCCAGTGACTAATAAAAAAAATAACTTCATTGTTTTAACTGACAGAGGCCATTTGGATATGTTATAATAAAGTCCTATAAACTAGACAAGTCTGGAGCCACAGGAACTATTTCTCACACATCTGGAGGCTAGGAAGTCCTCAGCGTCTACCAAAGGTCTGCATTCTGGTTTCTAGAGAGGGCCTCCTCACCCTGTCTGTGCTCTGGAGTTCCTGTTCTTGCCTCATAACCACTTTCTGAAACCACACCCCCAATATCATCACATTGATAAATTTCAACTTTTGAATATGAAGATGGCACAATATGTAGATAGAAAATAGCCCTTGCTAAGGTTGAAACAATATGAAGCAGAACCTTTATGAAATAGATAAAATATAATAGTAACAGAAGATGCAACCCCCCCCCCCGATCACCTGGCCTTCTCTGCCCCAAAGTGATTTCATACCAAATCTTTGAAAAAAAAAAGTTACTTACATAAGAGTCATTTGGATGCACTCCCTGGTTCTTTGCAGGTATAAAGTGAAGTCACTTATTGACTTACTGGTTATGAGGAAAAAACAGACTCAGTGAAATTTAACCCAACTAGAGAATTGCTGGATTGATTTACTTTAGAACTCCAAAGCCCACTGACAGTAAGAAATCACTTCCCAGTCCTTTAAATAACCCAAACTAGGCAGACAAATAGCGATGATCCTAGTCAAGGTTGTATAGAAGAGACTAATTCAATAAATTGCAAGTTTAGGAGCTGGAGAAGTGGCTCAGTGGCTAAAACAGAATTATTTTCCATGCAGGTATTAGTCAGGTATCATAAAAACCAGTTGTAACTTCAGCTCCAGGGTAGCTGATCCCCCTTTTTGGCCTCTGTAAGTACACACACACACACACACACACACACACACACACACACACACACACAATCTTAAAACATTGAACTTTTAGAGTAAAGAAACCACTTGAGTCATTCTAATCATCATAAGGGTTAACTGCTTATGGTCATGGGTAGATGTAAATTTCATCTGTACTTGAATGAAACCTCTACTCTGCTAAAGCTGCTAGTGGTTTTACTTGTTGCCAACTCTCCAGAATTTAGTAGGGAGTCTTAAATGGTGCTGAGGTAGCAAATTACCTTGATCCAACAGCATACTCTGTAGTAGAGATTATCGCAAAGCTTACTACCTGTATATGTGTTCTCTCTCCCAAGTAAGCATGAACACACACACACACACACACACACACACACACACACTTCTGTTTTTCTGAATGATTGTGTGTTTATGAGGACTCAAGCTCAGAGAAATTAAAAATGTCTGGAGCTTGAACATTCAGTAACTTCGGTGTATATGCCTACAATTTACCAGATCACCCAGAGACTGACAATGTCTATATGGATCATGGGAGAACAGGAAACTCAAAAGTGCATGCCATTTTGGCTGAGAAAATGGATCAGTGTGGAAATTACTTGCAGTGCAAACAGAATACTTGAGTTTGGATGCCCAGGACCCATTTAAAATTGCATGGGGCTGGGGTGCATCTGTTAACACCAGAGCCCTAGGGAAGGGGTGTCCAGACAGGTTGATTCCCAAAGCTCATTGGCTAGCCACCTCACCAACCATTAAATACTATAGAACAGTTCTTTGGTACACTGTGAATATGTGTTGCTTTCATTGGTTTAATAAAGGGATAAATGGACAAAATCATGGCAGGTAGAGGTTAGGTGGAATGTATAGACAAAAATAGAGTATAGGAACCTCAAAAGGCAGAGTCATCAGCCAGACATGGAGAAAGCTGGAGAAGGGTAAGTTATGTTGAAAAAGGTACCACCATGTGGTAGAGTATAGATAAGAAATATGGGCTAATTTAAGACAGAAGAGATAGTCACAAGCCTAAGTTTTGACTTATTATAATTATAAGCATTTATAATTAAAAATAAGTCTCTGGGAGCTGGCAGCCCCAATGAAAAACCCCACCTATAAGTAATAGATATTTTCTCAATAAACCAGGTAGCTGAAGATGACTATGAATAAGTAAAGCACCCAACATTAACATCTGCAACCTCCACACACACGTGGAAGCATACTGTGTGGGTGAATTTCACGCTAACTTGACACAAGCTAAAGTCATCTGAAAGAAGACCCTCAGTTACGAAAATTTCTCCATAATATTCCACTGTAAGGCACTTTCTTCATTAATTATTGATTAATAATGGCTGGGAGGGTCTAGCCCATTTGGGTCAGGATACTCCTGGCCTGGTGGTCCTGAGATCTAGAAGAAAGTAAACTGAGCAAGCCATGTTGAGCAAACCAGTCAGCAGCACCCCTCCATGGTCTCTGCATCAAACTCTGAGTTCCTGTTCTGACTGCCTTTGATGATGAACAGAGATATGCAAATGAAAGCCAAATAAACCCTGTTCTCCCCAAGTTACTTAAGTTATATTACCTCATTGAAGCAATAGAAACCCCAGAACACATACCCACATGCATATGTATGCTAAACACATACCTCATACACTTGAACACATATGTAGACAAAAGATGCTATCAGCTTGAAGGGAGATGGGAGATGTTGGAGGGAGGGGTTCCTGAGAGGGATGAAGGGAGAAAAGGGAAGAAAAGTGATACAATTCTATTTCAATTAGATATATATATATTTAAAAAAATTATAGACTGTTTATGAATATGGTAATACTTGTGAAATTTAATTCTAAAAATGTATGGGGATATGTAATACAACTGATTTTTTAATAATAAACTCAAAGTCCAATTACTCTTTCTAAAAAATTTAAAAGAAAAATTTCTAAATCTTGAGAAAGATTTGCATATTCAGGTATAAGAGGCCTACAAAGAAAGCCAAATAGGATCAGAAAATAAGCTACCCATGAGATGTTACAGTTGAAAGACAAAAGCAAAACCTAAAGAAAAGAGATTGAAAGTTGTTATAGAGAATAGCAGTATCACATACACAGGTAGACCTGTTAGAAGAATGGCTGATTACTCCATAGAAACCTTTGAAGTCAGGAGAGGTAGGAAAGATGTTTTCCAATCCCCGAGAGATCACAACTTCCAAGATGAAATAATATAATCAGCAAAGCCATGTTTTATAAATGAAGGAAAAATGAAAACTTTTCATGATAAAAACAAACTCAAGGAATTTTCCACCCCTATAAAGGATAGTGGAAGGAATTCGTCAGACTGAAAAACAAAAACAAAACAAAACACAAGACACAGTAAAAAAAAAAAATCAACACAAGGAAAAGTAATCAAAATATGTCCAAGAAAACATCACATAGTAATCACATACCTTACAGTAATAACATTGGATAGTTATCTTCTCCTTTCCTAATGAAAAGATTATCAAATTATTATTATACAGGAGCCAACTTTGTGCTGCCTCTAAGGAACACTCTTCACCATAGAGGACAGAAACCACCTTAGAACAAAAGGGCAGAAAGATGATCTTACAAAGAAATGGGACTTAGAAACAAGCTGGTATAATAATTGTCATACTGGATGAAAGAAATGCCAAGCCAGAACAAGTCAGAAGAGATAAAGACACAACTTCATGTCTATAAGAGAAGAGTCCCTCAAAAGGATATTACCGGCTAAATAATACACACAAAACATAGGCATACTCAATGTCATAAACCAAACATAGTTAGGTAGATAGCTACATATTAGTTGCAACATAATGAGAGTGTGGCTCCAGTGCTCCACTCTCACCAACAGACCAGTCATTTCAACAAAAACTAAAGGGAGAAATACTGGACTTCAGTGACTTAAATGACACCATAAATCAAATGGACTTAACAGTCATTACAAAACATTCCACTCAAACAATAAAAAAATACATATTCTTCTCAGTAGAACATGAAATTTTCTCCAAAGCAGACCACATTATAGAACACAAAGCAAGCCTTAAAAAATACCGGAAAATTGCAATAGCATTCTGTATTCTGTTTGACCACAATGGAATCAACAACAATAGACGCTACAGAAAATGCAAAAACTCACACAGACTGAACAACACTATTGACTAGTAAATACATCAACTGAGGAAATCAAGTATGGGATTTAAAGAATTATTTGAAATGAATTAATGACAACATAACATACCAAAATTTAAGAACAACAATGAAAGCAATCCTAAGAGGAAAAATTATAGCAGCAAGTGGTTATATTAAAAGATGTTTATATGTGTGTGGGGGAGTGGCATCTCAAATAAATAACGCAATGATATACCTTAATGCATCAAGTAAAAACCAAGTCCAAAACAAATCCAGAAGTAACAGACAAGAAGAAATAATTAAGAGTAGGACAGAAATTAATGAATTGGAATTGGAAAAAAATACAATGAATAGAGAGTTGCTTCTTTGAATAGATTAACAAGATTGACAGATCCTTAGCCATATTAAGTAAAAAAGAGAGAATGTACAAATTAATAAAATTAGAGTTAGAAAGGAACATATAATGACAAATACCAATGAAATTCAATAAAGAATAGGATATACTTTGGAAATCTAGATTCTACTCAATTGGAAAAATCTGAAAGAAATGGGAAATTTCTATAGGCTTATGGTCTATATATTTTAAGTCAAAATTAAATAGACAATTTAAACATATCTGTAACCTACAGCAAGACTGAAGAAGTAATAAAAAGTTACCCTCTATAAACATTTAGATTAACTTTTCAGGACCACATGGATCCATTGTAGAATTCTACAAGACCTTTAATCAATATTATTAAAATTATTTCACAAAGGAAGGAATACTGCCCAGCTTTTAAAGAAGTCAATATTGTTCTGATACCAAAACAAGATACAAGACTACATAAATAAATAAAGTATAGAGTAATATCCTTAATGAACACATATACAAAATCTCCTAATAAAAAAATTTGCAAGCTGAATTGAGATCACATGAAGAAGCTATGCAATTTAATAAGGTTGATTTCATACCAGCAACATAAGGACAGTTCAACATATTTAAATCAAAAATATAATTCATCACATAAGTAGACTTGAAGAAATCAAACTATCCTTTCCATTGATATAGAAAAATACCTTAAACAAAATCCAGCATTCTTTTATGGAGAGGCTAGGGATAGAGGAAGAAAAACTCAACACAATAAATGCTAGATATCACAAACATATAGCAGCAAATTGAGAAAACTTCAACTATTCCCACTAATAACAAGGACAGGAGAAGTGTGTCCACTCTCTCCACTTCTATTCAGTATTTTGCTTAGAATCACAGCAAGAGAAATAGGACAGTAAAGGAAATAAATGGAATAGAAACGGGACATGAAAAATGAAATTCTCACTTTTGCAGAAGATAATTGATCCTATACTTAAGAAATGATAATAATACTACAAAACCTCTTAGGACTATTAAACCCATTCAGCAAGGTAGAAGGACACAAAATTAATACAAACACACACATACATATGCACACACACGTACACGCTAACACATACAAATACACACATACAATTAATAGTCTACTTAAAACTGACAAACACATTGAAAAATAATCCCATTAACAACAATCACCAACTATCCCCACTTAGTAAGAAAAAACAATCAACAATTTGAAAGACCTCTTTATTGAAAATGTCAATACACTGAGGAAAATAATTGAGGAGGCATTAGAAGATTAAAAGATCTTCTTTGTTTAAGTGTTAAGAGTCAATGTCGTGAGAATGATGATCCTTCCAAAACAATTTACAGATTCAGTTCAATCCTAATCAAGAGTCCACTGGTGTTCTTCAAAAATCTATGAAAAACAGTTTTAAGAATTTATATAGAATCATGAAAGACCATGAATACTCCCAAGAACCCTGAACAAAAAGGAATATTGCTAAAGTATCACCATGTTTAATTGCATGTTATAGTATGGAAAGCACAGTAATAAAACAACAGAATGCTAGCTCAAAAGTATACACATAGATCCATGGAATAGGAAAGAGAACCCAGGTAAAATGGAAACAACTATAGGTACCCCAGTTTTGACAAAATGCTGCAAATATACATTAGAAAACAAAAGATAGAATCAGGTAAAACCCCAACGCTAAGGGTATACTTCTGCTGTTTGTTGCTTTGTGGGAGCCTAGGCAGTTTGGATACTCACCTTACTAAACCTGGATGGAGGTGGGGGTTCCTTGGACTTCCCACAGGGCAGGGAACCCTGATTGCTCTTCCGGCTGAGGAGGGGGGGTACTTAATTGGGGGAGGGGGAGGGAAATGGGAGGCGGTGGCGGGGAAGAGACAGAAATCTATAATAAATAAATAAATTTTAAAAAAAGATCTCAAACTGCAAAAAAAAAAAAAAAAAGATGTCCCAGAGGCATGCCTTGCTCCCTGAACAGTCCTGGCTCTTGCTTATTCCTTCTGGTGCCCACCAAAACCAGTTGTTAGATCCTATTGCTGAAGATTTTGCAAAAGAAAATTAAAACTGAGAAAAACAAGTAATGAGGCTGCTTTACATAACAAAGGGGGTTGACATATAACTAACTTTGTTTTTCCTGACGTTTCCTTGATTCCTTACTTTATGTTTAAATGATATACTGAACAAAGTTGAATCAGACATTAACATAAGCAATCCTTAGAAGAGGGCTCTCAGCATTGGATGGTCAGCATGCATTGCTTCTTCTGCATGTTTAATCTCTAGTTTTGTTATTTTAACTATGCCGTCTAGCTGGCTGCTGTGTTTTTCTCACTTTTGTTGCTTCTGTCAATACTTGTCAGTGGTGAAGAGTTTTTCCATTTCCAGAGACTCTGTGTGGTGAAAAAGTAACTAAGGAGGGCCTAGTACATTGCACCCTGTGGGCATGCAGTAAATGCTTGTTTCTTAACTGCCTGCCTGAATGCGCCTTCAGGAGCACAGGCAATACTCTCCACTGCCATAAAGATGACAGATGATGCTATCGGCTGGGTATCCCCTTGAGACCTTGTTAAGTAGAGAACTAATGTCAGGAGACACTGATATCCTGTGACCCATACAAACGACTCATGCTTAAGTCATTTGCCAACACATCTCTATGTGGAAGCCACGGACCTTAGATGCCTGGGTACCTGAGACCACAGAAGAATGGAGGAGCTGCTGGCTGCCATCCCAATTACAACTAGGATAAACAGCAAAGGGAGGAGTTGCTGGATGAGCTGCTGAGTTATCTGTGAGGAGAAATGAGGAAGATGACAGGGTAAGGACCTGCATGTTCAAGTCCCATCCATATTGCCATCCTCAAGTAGAAGCTTGTGTATACTCCTACCTTGTTTAAAGTTCTAGAAATAAATATGGAGTAAAAAACCTGAGGCCAAATGAGGTTTTCTAAACAGTTGGGGAAATGCGAATCAACAGGCTTAGCTATCCTACCTTTTAAAATGTTTCTACATTAAATTAAAGGTCAAATTGAAATAAGCAATATATTTTCAGACTGAGCAAACTTTTTTTAGCACATAAAACACACCAGGAAATGATAAGGAAAGCAGAGAACACTGACAGAGATGATCACGCATTAGGAAGATAATATTCATAGTAGGAAATGCGCACAGCTAATAGCGTTTCCTTTTAAAAGAAAGTTCAAGGATAATTCTAATCAGAAGAATACAAACACATTTACCCTGCCAAATTATCGTTTAAAATGAGCAGAGATTAGTCATGCTTCCACTTAGAGAGGGGACTCTTTGCATAATCAAAATAATATTTTTGTAAAAGCTCAGCTATTCACCATGGCCTCTTGGTATGTTGTAAAAGTCTCCCCACGAAGCCACCTTTTAAAAAATGTTCCAGCTTACTTACTGTTCAACCTATCTACAATGTGCAGATCTCAAAATAGGCTGTGTTTCTTCATGCCTGCATTTTAAATCAGTCAAATTAGAATGTACTCTAGTTTTTTTTTTTAATTAGAAATTCCTATTGAACACATCCTCATACCCCCAGCATCCTTGCTTGTCAAGTCTGCCCAGCAACAGCCCCATGATCCACTTCTTCCCACCAACTCCACAGATAAATGCTCTCACTCTCCCTCATATTTTGACTGTTCACGTTTCTTTTTACAATTTATATTACTTTTAAGCAATTTATTTAAATATCTATCTTCTCACGCACTGTATGTTGACTGAAGTCAACCATGGTGTTTTATCATCTGTGTAACCCACATCTCTGCCAAGGAGATTTAATAGTATAAATGAGTCACGGATTGAATGAAAAATATTTAGTGCCTTTCCAACTGCTTCTATGCAACTTCAGTACATATTCACAAAACATAACCTTGCTAGGCATGGTGGCTTGTGCTTTTAATCCCAGCATTTGGGAGACAGAGGCATGTGGATCTATGAGTTCAAGGCCAGCCTGGCCTACAGAGGAGTTTCCAGGCTAGCAAAGGTTACACAGTTAGCCTCTGTCTCAAAAAATAATAAAATAAAAGTAACAAAAATAAATCTTAAAAGGATTGAAGATATTGCCATTAAGAATACAAATAAACATAATCTTAATCCGGAAGCATCTCTCTCTCTCTCTCTCTCTCTCTCTCTCTCTCTCTCTCTCTCTCTCTCTCTTATATTCTTGGTCTGGCTCACCCCACCCCCATGGACAGAGTCAGTTCTACTGTGCTGTCCAGATTAGGTCAGGGTCCACTTTCTTGAGTGCTGCAGTTGGTCAAATGAGGGTCAGCTCTTTGACAGCTGCAGGCAACAGGGGCAAAGAAGGAGGACATCTTTTCCTTGCCCCCACTACTACACTGCAGATAAGGGAGGCAGTACCAGGCATGTTCCTCTCCATACCCCAGGGATGGCTCACGCATGTCCCCGTTTACAGGGTCAATCCTACTGTAGTGCCCAGGTGAGGTGCAGGGCCCTTTCTCCCAAGTGCTGCAGCTGGAGAAGGGTTGGGTCATGTTCCTCACCTGCTGTAGGTAGTGAGGGATGAAGGGAGGCATCTCTCCCTCACCTCATGGCAGACTTGGCCTGCCCTCCCATTCTCACACCTCCAGGGCTAGCTCACGCTTTCCCCTGTGAATAGGGTCAGCTCTACTGCGCTGCCCAGTTGAGGTGTAGGGCCCTCTCTCCTGAGTGCTTCAGGCTGTGAGGGTTGCTTCAGTTCTTGCCTGCCTCTAGGTTCCTGTCTTCAGTAACCTGTCTTGGCTCCCGTCAGGGCTAGACTATATAACCTGTAAGAGAAAACGGATGCTTTCCTCCCTAAGCTGTCTTTGTTCAGAGTTGTATCACATCAACAGAGAAGCAGTGACCACACTGAGAATTCACAAGTACGAACTTTATAATCTCAGGAACTCTCATGACATAGCTTTTCTCATTCTGGAGCTAGTATTGTGTTATAAAAGCAGACTTAATGACCAAGTACATAGAGGTGCGATAAAACTTAACACAATGCCCCAGCTGGCTTCCCTCAACTCTATAGGAAGTTTCCTCGGGAAATTAGCTCAGTTATTTTCACCCACACACACTTTCTTGTATTACAGAGTTCTTTTTATGCCAACAAAACAAAACAAAACAAACAGCAACAAAAAGCTTCCATCATAAGGTTACCAAAGAATTGCTTGTCTGCGATCATGGCACTGTTATATTTGCAGGCCCATTATCTCATTATAAACTAGGTGATGTGCATTTTAAGATGTGCCTAAAATATGTGATAAAACATAACAAATATCAATTATTATTGGTGACTGTGTCTATATAAAATTATACCCACTAGTGAAATTTGGAAGCTACTGTGGTTTTCAGTTGTTCAAATATTATAAAGACAAAAACTCCCTAAAATATGTTTTACAGTTCTCTGTTGCTCTATGGAGGGAATTGTCTTGACATGTCAGTATGCTTAACACAGTATATACTATTATTTCATGTCCTAATTTTATTATGATCACACTGATTATAATTGCATATGCACACTGGGATTTATTTCTACACTAAAGAATTTAATTATTGTGCTTTGAACTCTTTATACATCTTAGTTTTCAGCTAAATATCTTTTCTTGTACTTCACACAGATTGGGTATCCCTCTCTGAGCTGTTTGAAGTCAGAACTGTTTCATGTCTTAGAATATTTGCACATATATAATGAGATACCTTGGGTTGTGCTTAAAGTCTAAAACCAATTTCCTTTCTATTTCATATGCAATTTGTACACATATTAAACATGGAGTTGTATACAATGATTCACAGCTGAAATATAAGCATGCAAAATCATTGTATGAAACTCTGTGTAAGTGAAGTCAGTAATTGAATTGATTTTTCCTTAGTAGTGTCTGTCAGTGCTTACAAAATTTTACATTTTGTTCTCTTTGTTTTAACCAGTTTTGACTTTCTGGAATGGTCTCTTTCTTCTGCAAAATGGAGTTTCTTTGTGGACATAAGGATAAATATTTAGAATGTAGTTGAGAATTATACTGGTTTTGGAGCATGGCAATAGTTGGCTCTCCCTCTAGAATCTGTGATCTCAACCACAGGAAATTGGCTAGGTTTACCATGCCAGGTTTGAGATGGCTCCTCTTGGGTGGACATGATGTCGGTATAGGTGACTGTTAGTTGTCCCAGAGATATTTCACTTTTACTATGCTGGCCAGTATTGTACCTCACAGCCTTTACAGCTATCATATGCTTGAGAACTCTTAATTGCTGTTATACCTTGGCAGCTTATATAGCATCTTCAGGTACTAGAGCTTGCACTCAACGGAAAGGGTATCAAATCAGTTCCAGCTGGAAACTTGAAGCACGCTAAGGGGATGCTGGTTGCGGAACCTGGAAGGCAAGGTGTCCACATACTGACACCTTAACCTCCCTGAACGTTCATCACTTTGTGTTTTAAACCAAGAGAACCAAGTCTCCTGTGATATGTGTGTTTTCTAACATCCCTGGAATTCCTATGTGACAAAAGGTTCTATTCTGTGTCAGTCAAAGGGTGTTAGTACTGTAAACTTGTTCAAACTATACTTTAGAGGATCTTCTCTGAGTATTTGGTGACCAGAATCCTTTCTCATTTGCCAATAAAACCGAATATAGTCATCACACCTGTGTGTATCTCATTTTTTAAAAAAATTATGAATCCTTTGTTTTATTTATATAAAACACAAGATCCAGTTGCCGTTTGTAGGCCTTGTTTAAGTATTTTATATGTAAATTACTTCCATTTATATTCAGAAATAAGACATGTATCAGTTTCTGTTGATTATTAATTTATTTCCATCTACATAATAGTAATGATGACAGAACCTTTAAGGATATTGCTATCCAGACTAACGATTATAATGGATTTTTATGAAATTTAATATTTTGATATTGGCATAGATGATTTTTGTTACTATATAAATTAAGATCCATGATCCAAACTTTTAGTTATAAATATTAAGAATATTCTAAAACTAATTCATAACTAAGCCTCTGGTTCCAACAGTCCTGAGTAGCACTTTTATACAAGCTGAACCACCATAGGCTGTTACTGTTGGAAATCCCATCTTCTGGCTATAGGAAAAGCTGGGATTTGAGTAGTTGTGCTCAAAATATGTGTTGCCTGCAACAACGAAAGCTTACAAATTTTCTGAAAAATGATGTAATATTTGAATAAAGTACAGCTAAAGATTGTTTTGCTATTATCTTCCTTTCTAGAAATGCCAATCCCCTTTTCCCTCTCATGCTCCCTGTTCCCATGCCACTCCTTCAAATTCAACAATTTCCCACAGAGGTGATGCTTTGGGCTTTTATGAAAACTTACTGAGCAATTACTTTAGCCCTTGCTCTCCTGTTATATAAATCAGCATCTTGCTTCTAGTGAAAAATTCATTTACTTTCCATAAGATTTATAGCATTAAAATTTAACCTAAAGAGCTTACCTCTTTGGAAATGTTTGGTGATTTACTTCCTAATACAATCTATGTATCTTGTAAAATTTTAAAAAAAAATATTGAATAATGCAAATGCACACCAGGAAAAAAAAAGTAAGGCAGGCAGGAAAGCAGGGAATAAATAAGGGGGTTTGGTACTTCCTGAAGTCATATTCTTCCAACTAAATAGACTCTAGATGAAGCCAGAATCCTCTGTGTCCATCCATTCATCTGTCCACCCATGAATATTAACTGAGCATCCTTTTGGTATCACAAGATAACACATGATAGTCAGCATCATCTCTACCAAGTGCAGGGAAAACTGGTGCTTATTGAACAGCATGGTAAGTTTCAGAAGGAAGGTGGCTCAGTGCAATGTGGCAGCACTCTGGAGGAGACACTGCAGTTGGCAAACAGCCACTATGCAGCTTCAGGACCAGAAGAAAGAAGTGTGCAAATGGCAAGTCGAACACTGAATGGAGATGGAAATTTTAAGAGTTGGGGAGACTTATAACTTGCTTTCTACAAAAAAAAAAAAAAAATGACTTTATGCTTAAGGCAATGGAGGACTTGGGATGGATTTCCAGCAAAGTCAGCAAAGCAACAAAATGGTAATAAAGGATGCTTTACTCAACTTCTAGTAATTATTATACTTAAATCTCAGACTCCTTTCTGCTAGATGCATGCACTGTCTCTTAGGGTTCAATGGTAAGAGAGTTTTGACTGTAGCAAATGTCTCTCACATATTTCCTTCAGCTTTTGGCCTTCTGGGATTTGTCTTCTCTCCAGCTCAGTGACTTCCTACCCAGGTATCCTTCACTCTTAGTGCCTGAAACCTGTCCTCACCTCTGCTCTTCTAAAACACTTTTCTTATGACGTTTAAAATCAGATTCCAACAGAAATCTGCTTTTCTGTCTTCATAATGCTGTTCTCTACTGACCTCTTGCAGTTTGTCAAAGCAGTTTGCCAGAGTCTTCGGTGATGTCCAATGTATTTATGACCCACCAAGCTTGGTTGGAATGCCTTAATTATCACCACAGAACCTTCATCCAGCAACTAATAGAAACAGAGGCAGAGAAGCTTGTCAGAGCACTGGACTGAACTCCCAAAGTCCAGTGAGCATGTGAATGTGAGCAAAGAGGTCAAGACCATGATGGGGACATTCACGGAAACAGTCTACCTGAGTTAATGGGAGCTCACCAACACCAGTCAGACAGGGAAAAAACAAGGATAGGTCCAAACTAGTCCCTCTGAATGTTGGTGACAGTTGCATGGCTGGGGCAGACTGAGGGGCCACTGGCAGTGGCACCAGGGCTTATCCCTACTGCTTGTACTGGCTTTTTTTGGGAACCTATTCTCTTTGGATGGATACCCTGCTCAGCTTAGATATAGTAGAGAGAGCATTGGACCTCCCCCAAAACAATGTGCTTTATCCTCTCTGAGGAGTGGATGGAGTGTGAGGGGGCAAGTGGAGTGGATAGGAGATGGAGTGGAGGGGAGAGGGTGGGAACTTGGATTGACATGTAAAATGAAAAAAGATAGTTTGTTTTACTTTTAAAAAAAATAAAATATAAAATAAATGTAAAAGTGGTTTCTTGGTTTATAGTCAAATGATCGTGCAGCACTACCTCCTTGCTAACTTGTGACCCTCAAGTCGCTCCTCCCCTTTGATCTTAACTCCCTGTCAAGTAAGGTGGAAAACTTGATCAGGATGAGTTCAGATTTCATAACCTGAACTTCAGGATCTTTCCAGGAATGCCTCAGGAATTTTTAAAATATGTGACCAGAGATTTTTTCACCTTTTAGTTCAAACTAAATATATATATATATATATACATATATATATATATACACACACATATATATGGTGTCATATATACATTACACATACATAAGCCTATATCTCATCTCTACTCTATCTATCTATCTATCTATCTATCTATCTATCTATCTATCTATCTATCTCTGTATCTATATCATCTATATAAGATTACTGGAAATAATAGAGATAACAGTATAAGGAAACACCAGAGAATAGTATTGCATTCAATGGAAGATGAAGCCTTTAAACTCTGTCCTTCTCATAAAGTATGACTAGCACTGTTCATCTCTCCCCTTGTAAATATGCAATAGTCCATTCGTGGATGCCAATGGATGACTTCATTACGCTATGACAAAATGCTATAGGGTCAGAGATCCAGGGGAATGGGCTTTAGGTCGGCTAATGCAGGTGTTATTACTAATTTCTCCAAGCATTCTCATTCTGGTAAAGAATTAACACAGGACTTCTCATCTTAGTGCTTAGAACATTGTGCCAGAGAGTGCAATCTAGAGTCTGTATTTTCGTTCAGTCAAACACTGGACAGCTAGCTGTACAGGATTATTCATCTTTGTGTTGACTTCAACTACAATAACAGAGTTGTGCCCTGGATGGGAGGTCTGTCAGGGTACATTGCTTTCCAAGACAGCGAATGGTTTGAAAAACATGTGCCTTGACAGACTCAACCAATGACTAGAATTTCAATTCTCTTTTCCTGATGTTGTGATGAGAAAGGCACATGTGGCAAATTAATTCTCCCGATTTCACTGAAAAACGGCAATGCTTCGTTGGGGTACAAACCAGCCATGGGAATGAAGGATAAAGTGGGAAGGTCTTAATTGGCTCCAATCTGCTTCAAAGGACTCTCCCTAACTTGACATTATTGTGCAGATGAGGAAGGTCAATTTGTGCATCTCAATGCTTGCTTTTCTAACTTTGCTCCTGAAGAATGACATAGCCATACAACAGAAGGGCTATATTAACGAGGGCTTGGATTTCAGAGCTTCAAAGCAAGGCATCAGGTAATTGAATCTACTCAATTTATGCAGGGCAGGATGAAAATAAGTAACTTGGACATTTTGAATAAACTCTGCCAAGCTAAAAGCCTCCTGAGCATTTTGTGACTCTTCCATGCTCCTTAACGCAATCTGAGATCGTAGAGTTGTTTACAATGATTTCAGATTTCTGCTTGGCCATTATTATTATTATTATCATAGTTCTGAAAATGTTTCCCCTGACATCCTTCCTGTGTAATGAATATGTCCCAAGGACACTCCAGTAAATGAGGTGAACTAATGTTAAATATTAAATAATTCATGTCCTTGGAAGCCACTGAGATTTCCTTCATGTTTTTAAAGAAAGCAAAGCAATGTTGTGCTGGAGAAAAAAAAAACAAAAAAGCATCTGCAAATGAAGATACCTTCAGTATTTTCTGTTAAACCATTTTTTTTTGTGTGCTTCCAAAGAAAAAGAAGAGGAATGGGGTGTCTTAAAAAATATAACAGGTAATACTTAAAAAAGGTATCTACTTTAGTTTTCTAATTAAATATAATTACATCATTTGTCTTCTTCCCTTTCCTCCCTCCAGCCTCTTCCATGTGCCCCACCTCTCACTTGCTCTTAAACTGATGTCCTCTTTTTCTTTATTATTGTTACTCATATATATAAATGCCTTAATATGTTAAAAAAATTTCCTGAGTCGGCTTAGTGTTGCTTGTATGCATATGTTTTCAGCGTTGATCACTCGGTATTGAATACCAATTGGTGTGCTCTTCCCTGAGGAAGACTATTACTCCTTTCCTCAGCATTTCTTACTCGTAGAACTCATCCTTTAGTTCTTTGTCCAAGGGTAGGTTCTGGTGAGATTCCCCCACTTCCACAATAGCATGCCTATTGATGCTGTCATTGCTCAGGTCCTGCTTAGGCAGCCATGTTGTTTGGGTATGATGAGTGTAGCTTCCCTGTCATTACCAAGGGACACATTGTCACAGCAGATTCCTTGGTCCCCTGGCACTTAAAATCTTTCTGATCCCTTCTGTGATACTCCCTTAGGTACAGGAATAGTATTGTAATATATGCATTGGTTTTGGGCAGTCTATCATCAGCTTTGCATTTTGGCTGACTGTGGTTTTCTGTAATGGTCTCTGTCTTTTGTGAAGGGAGATTTCTTTGATGAGGAGTGAGAGTTATAGTCACCCATAGACATCAGTATTTAGGACAAAAGTACTCTTTTTTCCCCCAAAAAAAGTAAGATTTCAATTTGATTGGGATTTGGGGAAAAGGTGCTTCTTTCACTTCTTAGTTATCATTTCTATTATTTTTAATTAAACTGGAATAAGGAGAACAGATAGGATGTGGACTTGAACAGAACAGGCAGGACTATAGGTTAAAGGGCAGTGTGGATTAAATAAGGGCCTGTGGTATTTATGTTCCATAACTTACCTTCATCTAAATATGACCTTGAGCTTCTTCTATAACCCTTAGGGGTTACCATCTTCTTGCCTCTAAAATGTTACTATAGCATCAACTTCACAGGTCTGCACTGACTGTTCGATGAACCACTGTATGTAAGCAGAGTTAGGTATCTGGTACCACATTCTGTCAGATAAGTTGAAAAGGGACTCTCCAGTATTTCCAGGAGCATTGGAAGTCAGCAAATGGGTTGAGAAGTTGAGATTGAAGACAGAATTCTTCGTTTGAAATTCAATTCTGCTGTTTTCCAAAAATGTAGTAGTTAATCCTAAGACTTTGTGTAGCCCATTTTTAAAATCTATTTACTACAGACAATATTAACAATTAATTTACTAAAAGATTTACAATAATTAAATGAAGTAACTATATTAAGAAAGTATGGGCTGAGCAGTGATGGTGCACACCTTTAATCCCAGCACACAGAGGTAGAAGTAAGCAGCTCTCTGTGAGTTCAAGCCCAGTCTAGTCTATAGTGTGAGTTCCAGGACTGCCAGGGTTACACAGAAAAACCCTGTTGAGGGAAAAAAAATACTTAATATGGTTCCAAGCACATGACAAAAACTAACTTTTATCTCTGATTATTGGCCAGTAGTCTTACACAACCATAACCAAAAATATTTTGTTTGTGATGAGAGATAAACATAAATAATGATACTTCCAAACTTCGGAGATTTCTCGGTGGTTAAAGTGCTTGCCTTGCAAGTCTGAAGACAGAAAATTGGATCCTCAGAATTGACACAAATACCAGGTGGCAGTGGCATCTGGCTTGATGCAGAGAGGAGATCCCCAGAGAAAGCTGGGCTAAGGTACGAGTCAGATCAGTGAACCCTGGATTTTGTTCAGAGACACTGCCTCCGTGAGTAAGTTGGAAGAGCAGTTGATGATTCCAAACATCAGCCTGCACAGGCACCCACACATATATAAACATGTGCACACACACGTAAACATGCACCCACGTACATGTAAACATGCATGAGCACTCACATAAATATGTACCCACATACATGTAAACCTGCACACATATAAACATGTACCCCACACACATATAAACATATACCACACATGTAAACATGCCCACACAAATGAAAATGGAGGGGGTGATGGAAAACAGCACTTTCTTTTCTAGGACAGGATTCCTCTATGAAAATATGACAATACTACAGCTCCCCATGTAAAAGCTGGTTAAATATTTGTTTCAAATGTAATTAATTTTAGCAAATAAGCCTGAGAAATGTCAACTGCTGTTGGAAAGTAAATCCTCAAAAGCTATTAGTGGTTTCCCTTCTATTGTGTGAAAGCACTGGAGAGTGATCAAGAGTGTATAAGCATTGAGGAGAAATCAATTCTTGAAACTATACAAGGTGGGTTTGGATGTGTGGATCCTTTTGCCTGTGGTCACACACAGTGCATACTGGATGGGAGGCTGAAATTCAAACAGAGACTAGAATGTTACTGGCAGGGTGAATCTATGGCTGCAGTGTGTTAGCAGAGTAGCTAGAGACTGAATGGGGAAATGTTCCCAAAACTGTTTTAATTCTACTCAGGTCCTCGGCTGAACTTTGAATTACATGTACACAAGGGAGGCATGGAGGCACGGCTGAAGGTTATAGCTAGAAAGCCAGGGTCAGAGAGCCAAAGCTTCCATCACTGCCTACAGTAGCACTTGTAGGACTCAGAGGATAATTACAGACTTAGTTAGCTGGTGGTTGTGCTGAAAAAAATCATATTTAGATGTATATATCAAAATTCAAATCTCAGCTTCATATATAAGTTCACCATATAATAAGAAGTGACTACACACAAGAAAAACTGTGAGGTCCATAATCAAGAATAATGTAGTCACCAAAGCTACTCCTGCCATGTTTGAGCAAGCAGGTGAGAGACTGACTTAATGAAGTATTGCCATAATAAATCAGCAGATGGGAAATCAAAGCAAATAAAATATAATGAAGAGGAAATTGATAACTTAAAATTAATAACCCAAGATCAAAATGTCAGTAATTTTGATTACCTATGAAAATAATTAGTAAATCTGATTAAAATAAATTATTAAGACCAAAAGATCAAAAAGTAAGGACAAGTTCTCAATGTTTGCTAGAAAAAAAAATAATATGTATGGTTGAAATACTACTATAAGAAATTAAAAAGATATAAGGGGACAGAAAATGATTTGAAGAACTGATTACTGAAATTATTCAAGTCTGATGATGAACAACAACTTACAGATCCAATGGTTACCTAGGAGTCAAGACAAGTTAAAGGCAACAAAGAGCGATGATGAAGTTTGCAGACTGCTGAAACCAAAGCCAAGAATGAGCCATATGTTGTAAGGTGTTGAAAGCCTCCAGATGGTTTATTATATTAAGGAAAAGGTAGTAAAAACAATGGCTGACCTATCAGAAGGAATAAAGACTAAAAACATCAAAGGGGTGTTTCTAAAGTGCTAAATATAAAAGAAAAGTAACAGTCAGCCATAAATTTTCTGTTGTTTCTGAAGCAAACAACATTTCATATAGACAAAACATGGAAAATTTCAGTGCCAAGTAAATCACGTTAGAATGAAGAAAACATGATACCAAACAGGGGCACAGATTTTGAAATAAAAAGGGTAAGAGACAGATTAGGGAAATAAATAGGTAAGCACACATTTTCTGAAATTAAAATATTCATGCCAACTTAAGAAAAACCTAAACTATTGTCAAGTTTGCATCATATGGGTGTAATATAGGTACACACTATATAGCAACACACAGTATGTAAATGTCTTTTTTCTTGTTGTAGGTAAAATATCACTGCAAAAAAAAGAAAACAACTTAGGAGAGAGTTTATTTCGGCTCACAGTTCCAGGTACAGTTCATCATGGCAGGGAAGTCACAGCCCTGGAGTTAGCTACGTTGGGTCAGTGATGAGCAGAATGCTTATCATCCTTCTGGATATAGGTGATTCTAGATTTTGTCAAGCTGACCACTAACTAACGGTGATAAGAGCAAACCATACAAGCAACAAATAAAACTATGCAGCTGCAGTTTTGATTCTTTATATGGCACAACATAAATTAACTGATCAGAAGCCAAAAGGAAAATAATCTAAATATCCAAATTGAAAAGCTAAGCTTTAAAACTAGATTAAAAGGACAGAGAAAACATGTAACCTAGAAATAAAAGTAAAGATCAGTTGAAAAGGAATGGGTGGGGAACATAATATTATTTGAATAGTAAGAAGTATGGAGTGACAATAACAGACAAAATAGGTGCCCAGGAAAAGACGTATTGGCAGAGAGAAAGTGGGGTGATTTATAGTGATGAGAGAACCAAAATGGTGCAGATGTTTGTGAGCCTCACTAATTGCTGTACTTAAAAATCAGGGTATCTAGAAAGAAAGGTGAGCAAATATCAACTATATATGGACATTTTCATGCCTTCCTGTTAGAAATTTGTAAAACGGTAATTGATTGATTAAACAGTGACTGACAGAGAAAGTAGGAGGCATCGATAAGGATAAGAAGAACATCGAAACAGCACTCTTTGCTTATTTTGAAATTGTTGATGCTTATAAAATATTCTATGCAACAAATTTATAAAACACTTCTATTTATTTCATTTGGTGTGGGTGGACTCTGTGTATGCTAAGGAAGTGCTTCATCGTGAAGCTACATCTCTGCCTTGCCCTTTCTGCATGCACATCTTCTCCTAACACTCTTACCAAGAACACCTGAGATTAGAGTCGTGTGATACCATACCTGGCTCAGAGAAATCCTTTAACATACACAGGGCACGTCCACAATGGCAAATGATGTACTATACCATAAGCAAAAGTCTCAATAACTCTCAATCATTAAACTATGTTGTGGAACAACCTCTGTACACTATAAATATTTGCTCTCATTGGGATTAATATGCCCATTGGCCAATCGCTAGGCAGATTTTGGAGCAGAGAGAATGCTGGGAAGGAGGAGGGCAGAGTCAGAGGAGTCACCAGTCAACCAACCAGAAAGGAAGCAAGGCCTGCAGGAGAGGTAAAAGCTGTGAGCCTGGAGCCATGCATGAATTAAGAGAAATGGGTTAATTTAAGTTGTAAGAGCTAATTAGTAATATCGACCAAGCATTTATAATTAATAATAAGTCTCTGAGTGTTTATTTGAGCTCAGCTAGCTACAGGGATAGGAAAATTCTACCTACAAATGGCGCCTCATGATAGGCCCAAAGGATGCATTTATCTAATTATTCTTTATGAATAGAAGAATCAGGAGTCAAATATCGGGGTATGAATTATCAAGGAAACAGAAAAGAAGCAACCAGTAAGTACTGAGATCCTCTGTAAGCCCCGCCTTACTACTTCCTGTCTCTCCATCTGTCCTCAGTCCTCCAAAGCCTCTATGGTTAATTTTGGTCAGGAAGTGGCTAGGTCTGTTGTCTGATTTGAAGCAAGCTTTATTGTCAGAATGCAATCAAAATATCATACAACAAAAAAAAAATTATAGAGTCATCCTTTAGTGAAAATAAGCTAGGAGTCAATAACTCTAATGTCTTTAAAGATTTACATGTATTTGGGTAAATGATCCCACTGTCTTGCATAATAATAGACAGAAGACTTCTGCATGCATGAGGTATCAACCTCTACAATTAGTCTGATGTGATAGGCTGGGGTTGGTTGGTTTTGTTTGTGAGAGAGGCTGTTGTGGTTGTCACTATAAGAGGAACCACTGACCTTTCCATCAGAGGGCAATGGAAAGGGTGTTTGGGAAAACATTCAAGCAAAGACAGCAAGTTCCCCAAGTCCAAGTCCCTGATTGTGGCCTCCTTTGGTTGGTTACACTGAGTGTGGAAAGGAATGGCTGACTGTCAGAGGAAGTGGGAAAGGCAAGCCTGAAGAAATAATGAAGAGTTGGAATCTGGACGCTGGTTTTAGCCAATCTAGAGACTTTGGGATTCTATAGAGATAATTAGGATGTAAGAAAGAATTGTTGCTGGACAGTGAACAGTCATGAAAGTCAGGGTTCAAGAGGGAGCTGGGGGTCTCTTGTGAGAGCTGTAGCAGGGATTTCTAGTACAATAAAATCTTAGGTTCCTGCATTGGCTCGGGCACTGACAATATTGATAGTGACTTGACTGCAGAGAAATGGCAGATGAGGAGAGGCGACTGTGATGCGGGAGAGGGAGAAATGAAGACGATGGTGGCTGGCAAGAAGCTTGTCTGGGAGCAAGAAGTGAGAAACCAGGCCGTATACAGCCCCAAGAATCAACTGAGGGTACAAGATTGGCATACGAGGAAACTGGATTGTGGGTCTGAACTTGTCATGTGAACGCAGACCAGCATGGCTGTGATTAAAGTAAGGGCAGACTAATTCACACTGCAACCTTTCCCCTATTCTTTTTCCACAGTTCTCAGCGAGGTTGTGGCATTTATCTCACTTCACTTAGGTAGCTTTCATCCCGTGAAAAATAAATCATGGCACAAACCCTGAGTGAAGAATGTTGAGAACTCACAGTAGCAGCGTCTAAGTCACCAGGGTTATTTTGTGACAAACTTGGGGAGCATTGTTAGACCATTCTTTGGCTTGAAGAATGAACAATGTGACTAAATTCAGAACCAAGCCTACAGGAAACACATGCTGCTCCCACTAGATCCTTGCCTTGGATGGGACACATCTGCCCTACCACCTTAAAGATTTTACTGAGGGGATCTGAGATGTTTGTGTGTGGCATATGTAGTCGACTGGTTGTAAGTTGCAGTTTGAGAGTTTTAATACAGCTGTAAATGGATATACACACTTGGTACCAGTCGATTAAATAGAATCAAAAGTTCTTTAACAATATTCACCTATCTAAAACCGATAGGATGTTTGTTCTGTGGCCTGTGTTTCCCGAGTCTGGGGAAACAGTCAGGATGGTGATTTCCATATTATCCCTGCTGGACCAGGTTAGGTGAAAACACAAGACAACTGCCCGAATCCTAGCTAGGAACACGGGTGGCTAATTAGGAGACTTGGCCTCATCATTTGGCAACACAGGAGTATGAGGATAACGAGGGTTTGAGTGGTTGTTTCTCCCCTGTACAGCTCTGGTGTGAACAGACTCTCATCTCTGGGGGCATTGCCATAGAAACAAAGCAGGTCCATCCTCCGTCAGGGCTTCAGGAAAGCATCACAAAAGACATAACTACTGCTGAAAATTGCCTGTGTATTTTACAAAATGTTATATACGTTGAGCCAGATGTGTGTGAATTAATGGGGAGATATTTGAAATGAAAACAATTGAATTAATCTCAGACTATAAAATAGAGAATTAATTTTATGCACGGTTTTATTCAAAAGCAGGGATGCAGCAGGAGCAAAATGCCAATGTAGGGTAAACCAAGGTGGCGTTAACTTAATGGTCTCTCATACATCCTGCACTAAGAAAGGTCTGTGATCACAGAGACAGCTTAGTATGTGCACTGGGACTACACACATCCAGATAAAGCAAGGCTTGCTGTGCAAACACCAGTGGGAACAATCTGACTGTTATACACGTTGAAAATCTGGTGAAACGTGCCGTGGTGTAGCTGGACCAGTCGTTGTGACTGGTGTGAATTCGTTGTCATTTGCATCTGGAATCATACATCCCAGGCTCCTTTCTCAACCGCTGTTTTTCTGATGAAGTCATCAACACATTAGTATGATATTTTCCTCTCACTTATCTGAAAGCCCACATGCTGGCTAGCCCCATATCCAAAGTGCCTAAAATACCGTGATGGAGGCACCTGTGAGCATTTGACCCTGAAAGAACCTTATCTCCTGATCATCCTGGCAGCAGGTAGTTGATGTTTTAGAGTCTCTATTTCTTTTTTATAATGTAATTGCTATAGTCTAAAGCACAAAGGTCCTTAGATTCTTTCTGTAGATGTATACATGTCCTTGCTTCAAGCCCTGGGAACTTTCTCTCTGGGGCTTAGCCTTGCATTCTAATTTGCAAGCACTCTGTTTCCAAGGAAACAATGGAATTTCAATAATTAAAACCAACCAATATTATAGCCCAATGTGGCTGTCTGTATTAACCCCCTCCCGCAAATGTATAAAAGAGTTTACTTTCTGTGCTTCAAAATGTGAGTTTATTTGGAACTGGAGCGGCAGAGGGTAATTATTTGTGGTGTGGTTCTGTGGGAGCAGCAAGCACTGAAGATCCCATGCTACCAGCATCTTGCTGGGAAGACAGGGACCTGAAAGGAGATTGGCAGAGGTTGTACTCCAGCTGCAGAGGAGGACCGGGATGGCTGGGAAACCACAGAACTAGAAGTAGGCAGGGAAGAAGTGGGGTCACATGAAGCTGCACCCTGGTGATTTTTTTTTTTACAGAAATGTGAAAATCAATAAATACCTGTAGTTTTAAACCATCCACTGAATAGAGGTTTTTAATAGCAATACTGGGACACCCAGGTGACCCTTTCCACAGCACAAAGCCTATAAAAACACAGAATAATAGGAAAAGAAATCGCTTTCAGAGAGAAAAGTCTCCGAGAAAAGAAAAACATTACCAAAACAGCTCAAATTTACCATCAGCTTCACTAGGAGAGTTCGAAGTGATTACAGTCATGAGTGAAATACCCGGTCTGACATGGCTCAGCAGGTATCAAGATGTGTGGCCAGAGAGTGGGAGCTGCTGGAGGTCACTGTAACAATAGAAGAAAAAAATTACTTAAGACGCAAACCTGAGGGGCAGGATCAAAAGGGAGGGATGCTGATAACATACAAAAGATATCGGCAGAAGTGGTGATGTGGTAGTAGGGCTCTTGCTGAAAGCCCTGGGCTGTGAACCCCAACACAACAAAAATAAAAGCATATTAAAAGATGGAAAGAAATAAAAGTTTTCTCAAATGTTGGACTTGTCATCCCAGCACTTGGGAGATAGAGTCAGGAGGATGATAGTCATCCTTGACTATGTAGGGAGTAGTACATACATACACATGTATGAAGAGGAACGTACGACCCAGGGAAGAGGGAATCAGGGCACAGAGACATATGTTGAAAACATCTCATTATATATAATAACATCAAATTATCTTTGAGAACAGGGAGAAATGTTGAGATCATTTCAGATGAAGACAAACTAACATGATGTCAGATCTCCCACACCCATATCCTTTCAGAAGACAGTGACGAAACACTTGTGGCACAGAGCACCATGGAAGACATGTGTGTGATGCTGTCCATGCCTGATCAGACTGTTCAGCACAGTCAACACTGTAGACAGAGCTTCAAGCAGCAGGACTAACACTCTCACCAGCAGCTTAGTGAGATGTGTGATGTGAAATGCCAAGCAAAGGCTGTCTGATAAAACTGTCAAATAAATCGGTTAAAATTCATAAAATGTAAAGAGCACATGTAATCTAAAAATTGGGTAAATAATACCAAAAGTGAGAAGGCAGGGTGGGGAACAGGAGGAGGAAGTGATGGGATGTGCAAGTTCATATTGGTTTTATTGGAATCATTGAAACACGATTTATACCATTACTAACCTGCAAGTCGCAAATATCCTAAACAAGTAATATAGGATATTACTGGCTCAATCTAACTTAAAAATAGTTTTCTAATACCTGTTATTCCCTGTGCACTCTCTCATTGTCTCTATCTCAAACATGTGCACACATTCACCTGCATACACACTTCCACAACACATATATTCTCTTTGATACACAAGCCACTGAGGAGGTAAAGAGGAATGTTGGGAGCTGCAGACCCTCAGACCCTGAACTTTCTATGACCCCTTCTGCTGCTGGAGTAAACAACTTGTTTTTCTATGCTTGCAGCTGCTCTGAGCACAGAACCCTCACAAGTTCCTGATGATAAGGAAGTGGTTTTTGGTGGGCTTACCATAGAAAATCCTGAGAGCTAGGGCATGGCCACTAGTCAAGGAGACCATTATATAAGCTGCCTTGGAACATAATAAAATTGGCATTCTTGCTTCAATAGTGACCCGTGTCTCTGTGTGGTTTTTACTCCCCAGACCCTTGCCTGACCACAGTTCCAGGTGGTACAGGTGCCACAGAGGAACACTGTGCATATCAGCCAGAGGTCTAGTAACATTACACTTTGGCTATAGAAATGACTGTTTCTGAAGATAGTGCAATCTTCTAATGATGAAGCATCAAATATAAGACAAATATTTTGGAATAGCACAAATAAATAATGAGGCTATGTTTCTCACATGTGATTTTGAAATGTGAGACTTTAAAAGCATACCCTGAAAATTAGTCATTATAATACAACGATAATTCTGAGACATCATTGTATAGACAGGCAATGCTAAGCTAATTTAAAAAAATGTTTTAAATCAATGTACAAACTAATTGTACCTTGGGAAGAAGTTTTGAGACGAACTAAATTTCTCAGTCCATAAAAATGTATGTTTTATCTTGAGAAAAGAAGATAAAACAAATAAAAGAATAACAACAAAAAGCTGGGCTGTGGGAGGAGAATCAGCTTAGGGGAATATAAAAGACTGTCTTTGCAGTGTGTAAACTTTAAGAGGAATGAGTTCCCAACTCTACAAAATCTCGTTTTCTCTTTGATTTTGTTTGGTTGGCATTTGTTTATTTGTTGACATAGGGTCTCACATAGTCCATGCTGGCCTGGCCTTCGACTCCGTATGTAACTGGTTTATTGCGATGCTATGGTCCACACCTAGGGCTTGATGCTTAAAGGCCAGCACTTGAGCTGAATTCCCAAGGTCCCTTTAAAATATTTTTTTGATGCTTTACTCAAAAGTAATGGTGGAAGAAACTGCATGAATCATGTCCTAGAACATTAGGTAATGTTTAACAGATACAATATCCTAGGCCCTGAAGAAAGTAACTTCATTAGGAAGAAATAAAATAAATATTGAAGTCCCACAGCAACTAATGGCTGCCGAGAGCTTTGTGATTTATGTGCTTACATGGGTGCACTTGGGGGGGGGGAAGGCTAGAAAAATGTGATAGCATTTTAGAGTTGAGAAACTAGGGTTGTCTTTGAAGATGTGCAAGAACGAGAGGAATTTATGGTGATTTTTTTTTTAATACTTCTCCTCGGCTTGTTATTTCCCCCAGACTTCTCTATCTCCAGTAATTTAATTGTATGCACATGTACTCCTAATGGTTCGTCTCTTTCTCTCATCACTATGTCACAACCCCTGCTCTAGTGCTTAAGATTTTTCTCAGGTTGACTCTGCCCTTCTGGAATTCTGAGATAGCCCCTTTCAGATGAGGCACCAGAAGACTCCCCTATCTCCCCTAGCATTGCTAGTTATTGCTTATTGAAGTTAACCTGGTGGTCCCCCCATGAAACATGTACCCATTCCTATAGGAACCTCAAAACTTCCAGCCAAAGAGATGTTGCGAACACAGGAAAATTATTCAATCTCTTCATGATAGAATAACCATGGGATCCAAAGAATTGGCATCGTTTGGAAAGATGCTAATGTGTGCTCACAGTATCTCAGAACTAGTAAACTGACAACCATCTTTAAAGAAGTTTCACAATTCTGCCCCAATTTTTTTTTCTGATATGATGATGTTAAATTCATACCTGTTTTGACTTTAGAACACTTTGACAAACAGTGGGAAAATTTTAATGATAACTACAACTTTTTCTGAAAAATCATTGTTTTGTGGAAATGTAATTGAAAAATGAAAATATAATAAAAGGAAGCATGACTGTAACTGTACAGGGCACCTGCTGCTAAAGGCCTCCTGCTCGTCTTTGCGGTCCTCCTGCCAGAGGAGGTCCCTAGGACATCAGAGTTTGCACTTCAGCAATGGAAACTCAGCAACAGTAAGGCTCTTGCCATTTTTCAATTTGAATCCTTTTGTCTTGCAATAAACTCCTTCTGAGATAAACGCATGAAAGAGCACAGTGGCATTTTAATCATCCTCAAACAGGAAAGAGATACTGGCTTTTGGCATGGAAACAACGTTCCTCTTTTAGTAAGAGAGATTGAGGGAAGGTAACGCACGCTGCCGGCTCCGCCAGGTTCAATTAATTGTTGAAGCCAAACAAAAATAGCCGCGCACGGCTTCCATTGTTCTGCAGCTGTTGGCTTCAGAATGCTCACTGTCTCCTTCCTCATGACTCATCCTCATGGCCGCCCAGTTTCCGCTCTTGATTTCCTCCCAGGAGCTGGGATGTGTCATAGCCAGAGCGGGCAATTCTACCAACTTTCTTCCTAGACCCTTGGGGCACGTCCGTCCCTCAGCACTTGTCTCTTTTCTTCACCTCGTTGGCTCTCTTGGCCCACCTGCACTCAGAGGCCATTTGAAAAGCGAACTTAAGTGGTTTTTTGCTTTAAAAGAGGCAGAAAGAGGTGAGCTCAGATGATGTGCATTTGCAGTCTTGAGCCAAGAATTCCCTATTTGAAAAATCCCATTTTCTTTCTTGCTACTTTGCTGAGAAGAGTTCAAGACTGTTAAAAAAAATCCACATTCCAAGTTTAAAAATTATTATAGGACTTTTATATCATGATATATAAAAATCTCACTTAGCTTTTAGCTGGGTGTCAAAAATATAATGACCCAGCTCTTAAAAATATAGAGAATAATATAGTTGTAAAAACTCTATGACCCAAATATTTTTCATGCAGACAAATCTTGAATGATAGAACTCCATTTGGTGTGCAGTATTCAGTAGATAAGTGTTTGTGACATTATTAGAACTTAGCCACTTATAGACATAAGTCTAGAAATCTGAATTATTACATTTCGCAGGAAGGAAGAAAAATGTGACTGCCTATGCTTTTGAATGTGCCAGAGTGTAGAAACATAATAAAATGAAGTCTCCTATGGACATTTAGTCATCAAAGTGAGACAACAATTAATTTCAAGTAAGATGATGTGGTGGCCCATGACTACAATCCCAGCACTTAGGCAGAGACAAGAAGATCACAAGTTCTAAGTTCTAGGCCAGCCAAGGCTGTATAGAAGGGTGTGTGTGTGTGTGTGTGTGTGCATGCGTGTGTATGCATCTGTATGTGTGTGTGTCTGTGTTTGTCTATGTGTGTATTTGTTGTGTGTCTGAATGGGTGAATGTGTATGTATGTGTGCATCTGTGTATGTGTGAGTGTGTATATATGTGTACATGTGTGTGTGTGTAGATGAAAAGTCAAATGTCTTCCTCTACCACCTCCCTATGTAGCTATCTACCTGTCTATTTATTTATTTATGCATTTATGTGTTTGTTTATTTCTTACATCTGAGCTAGTTTGTCACTGAATCTGGAGTTCTCTGATCGGCTGGACTAGCTGGTCAGTTAGGCCCAGGATTGCCCTGTCTCTGCCTCCCGGCTCTGGGATGACAGGGGTGGAGGGCCATGCATGCTTTTACATGAGTAAGGTCTGTGTGCTTGTGCTATGAACATGTTAGCGACTGGGTCATCTCCCAGGCCTCTTGGAGTAACCCCCCTCTTATATGATGCTTTCTCTCTTGACTCCTCCCCGCCTTCAGCTCTTGCCACCTTCTGGTGAAGCTGAACAACGCTCACCTTGGGGCTGTTTAATCCCTTAAGATACATTTCACACATCTCAAGATACTTCTTATTGTGATAGCCTGGGGAAAAGTAATATAATACCACATTGAGACAAGGCTGCTGTTAAATATCTCCCAGGGGCCAGACTAGTCTGTTTCTCTATAGGAAAAAAAATGATCCTGTGCAAAAATGTCAAATATGACAAGGCTGAAGACAAACAAACAAACAAACAAAAAAACAAAAAACAAAACAACTACCCCTTTGGAACTGGATTGGCTATTCAGTTCATTTATCTTTTAGTTCTTTCTTTGCTGTTCTTCCTATAGACTTCCTGGTGAGTGGGAATAGCCCTTTTACCCGTCGTGTCTGTCCAGTACCCAGTCTAGTCTTTATCCTTAAGTGTTTATAAAGTATATGAGTGTTTGGAGAAAAGGAAACGTTCTTGTTGAAAATATGTCTTTGCTTTTCTGTCAGTCACTTGGCAACATTAGATATACTCTGCTGATCCCTCATAAAAACATACCAGCATTGAGCAAGCCTTCTTTATGTTGTTTGTCCACTGTCTTGGTTGTAGCAGTACTCAGCACTGATGGTATCTGGAGTGATAGTCTCTGGATGGTATTACCAGCTGATAATGTTAACTGAAAGTCCATCTTTAACTGCTCTTAGTTAGAATCAGTATCTAGTCACTAGCGCCATCACTGAAGACTATCTGCCTTCGGTAGATGGCCTGTGTTGATGTCTGGGATCTGGCACCTACAATTTGTGTCATCTTGAGTGCACTTCTTAAAGGCACCAGGACTCCATTTGTAGTCTGAGAAATGGGGATGACCACAGTTGAGAACTTAGAATTGATTTTTATTAGATGTAACTGAGTTGACATTTTTAATGAGACCTCTGTTCATAATGGCTAAACAGGAGAGGGACTAGCATCGTTCCTTTTGCTTATGAGTGAATGGAGACACCTAGACATAGCTAACCTTAGAATATGACTTTGCTTCATTGGGCTTCTGAGGAGAAACAGGAGAAACCCTCTTACTAGATGAGAGCATCCAGCTTTACCAACCACACATGTATCTTAGTTTGAGGAAAGCAACCTCCAGAACTCTCTGCAGCTGAGTATCAAGTATCCAATCCTTTCCCATGCACAGAGACCACTGGTTACTTATAGGTGCCCCTGCTGCTGCAGTCTAATTTTTCTGCTTCAAACAGTGGCATTTTAATCATTCTGCCCATAGCAACCAATGTCCTTTAAATTAGCACTAAAAATTCATTCTTTCAGTTTATCCTTCCTGCATCAAGCCCCTTAACTATCAGCTGAGAGCCCTTTAAATTATAACCTGAACATGTTACATTTTCTAATTTATAATGGTTCATCCGGGCAAATTGAAAACTCAAAAAGGAGTGAATTAATTAATGTTAATTAGGGAATACAGCACAGGGTGGGCATCATGTTCATCTTTAAAGTGTGCTCATAAGGCCAGTGTCAGGACAAAGGTGTCCCTTCGTAGCATGTAGTTCAGGACAAAAGCTTTGTCACGGCACCCCCAGGAAGAATGGATGCTAGAAGCCAGAGATAAAATGGGAAGCAGGACTATAACCAAACACTGTGTATCTTTCATATATTTCACCAATATACTGCTACATATTTTTCTGGATTATGAAGCAAAACGATCAACTTTGGTTCACATTTTTAGGGGCTTGAATTTCCCATTTATATTTCCTAAACAGATAATCTTTTCTGAAGGCCCCTGGCAGTGTCTTACATGGCCATTGGGGGAAATAAAATGATCACCATACAGTATTGTATGATGGTATAATCCATACACATCTGCAGTACTGAGCAATGCTGTTCCAGTCTGCAGTGCTTTCTGTAACGGCAAGGAAGCCCTCTAGCCACACAACCCTTTACACTTGCCACAGGGGGATGCTTAGCACTTGATGTGGAACTTGTGTAATCAAGGAGCTGAAGTTTCTGTGTTTACTTAATGTTACTTAAATCACATGCGTGGCTCCTGGTTATTGTATCAGAAGTTTTGGGTCTATAAAGTAAGAGAAACTTTATGCTGTTCATGCTTACTACCTAATCAAGATCATCCAAAGTTTATTTGTCAATATTACTCTTAGATTAAGTCAATCAATATCCTCTCCTTCCTGAAGTCTCTTTGCTTTCTCTTCAGTGTGTATTGCCAACTTAAACTCATCTTTCTCCACATTGTAATAATGAAGTTGCAGAGATGGAATGCAGCAGAATTTGTAGAGAAATGATTCAATGGTGAATTAAAACATTCAAGATCATAAAATGTCCTCAACAGAAACTTGTAGTTGACTGCTGGTAGGGATTATTGATTTACAAAGGGGTAGGGGAGGGTCCCTAATATTTTTCTCTTGACTCAATGTGTATATGGATTCATGAGCGCCAAGAAATACTAATTTAGTGTACAAAGCTAAAAAGCATTGAACTAAAGGCCCTGGGGCCACCTCTACACATAAGCCATCCTGATTATCATTATTTCAAGAAGCTTGAAGTTCATTGTGTTCTGGGGACTAAACTCACTGGGTCAGTACAGAATTCCACCAAGCTGCTAGCTGCAGGTATTAGACAAATAGTTCAAGTTTTATTCTGATATTATCCAAAGGAAACACAGGTAAACGTTTAATTTTATTAAGAATCTAAAAATGTTACAAATAAGCAAAGTCTATTGATGGACAAATGACCCAGTGTGCAGAGTTGAAGATTTTTCCATTTCAGGTCTCTAATTCAATGGGGGATGTTTTGCAAAGACAGACTAAGTTCCATAAAGATGAGGAAATTGACCCTGTTTCAAAAGTTACTTTGTGTTCCTCAGAGATTCCAGGGACAATCATTTTCCTGATTAGGTCATTAAGTTATGTTCCCTGACTCATCCCGTCTTTGGTACTTGACTTGAACAAGCACCAATATTGCCACCTATAGGCAGAAGTGTTGTGAGGGGTTATTGTTTAGGAATAAAATAAGAGCAAAAATAGGTCGCAGAACTGATCATTCTGGATACCTGACTTTGACAAATGTTTGGGCTCCATGCCTTTATGCACTTGTTATTTTTTCTTCTTTTTTAATAATAAAAAAGCATCTCGAAATTACTGCCGAAGTATGACTTCTCAACCACTATGCGGAAGAGACGACATTTTTTCCTGGTTAAGGATGTTCGCAGGAGTTTATTGGCTCGAGGAAGACTACAGACATGGTGCCTTCTCCTTGGAGTACTGCTGGGTGGATCCAGTCACATGTCTGGACACGCCTGATGCCAAGTTTGTTTTCTCATATCCGAATCTTCTGTTTTCTATCTTGGAAACCCAAAAATATTGGTCAGCATGGAGCCGAGAGCTTCCTGGGATGTTCGGACTTATTGACAAGCTCCCACAGGAAGTGAAAAAAGAGTAAGAAATCACTCACTGAATGAAATATTTTTTTTTTAACTATGGTTTTTAAATCTTGGGAGTGATTTGTTACAGAGCATAAGTTAACCCATTTTGAATGAAATGCTGAACTAAACAGCAAAGAAAAATGGGTTCATAAAAACTCAAATGACTTATAAGTTTTCCAAAGTTTGTCATTGCACATTTTGAACTGGAATGAACTTTGGTGGAATTTCTGTAGCGGTTTTCCCTCTTCAAAAATCTTAGACATTTTAATGAAGGAAAGCTAGATACTTTGAGATTATTCACTACAATGAAAGCACCTTCCTGCAGAAACTTTGAGTCTTCAATCTTCAAGTTCTTACTTAGTCCTTCATTTAAGTATCACAGAATAGCAACTGTCTGCTGAGGAAGAGTCTCAGAAAGCGACATAGACTACTTCTAACAATGCTCCAAAATCTTGATCTGCACTTTCAATATGCTTCCATTAGCCATGCACTGCTAGTTTGTTCAAATCAATTAAAAGAAAAGAAGAGAAAAGAAAAAGAAAGAAAGAAAGAAAGAAAGAAAGAAAGAAAGAAAGAAAGAAAAGTTTAATGAATGCCTAGGTCATACTCCCAATTTGCAGTACTCAGTTGCCACTTGTGAATAGTGACCCTTGTATTTAATGATAGATAGGGAACATTTCTCACACTACAGAAGTTCAATAGACAGTGTAGGGTCTAATACCAACACTGACGTGCCTATAAACAGCTCTGCAATGATATCAGTACTAAAGTAAGACATAATAAGTTACTAAATATTAGTGATGAGGTAGTTATGCAGAAAAAAACACCATAAGAGAGGGCTAGAAAAGCAACCGAAGATCATCCTGACAAGATCAGGTTATGTATGTGCGCATGCTCCATACTCTATTGCCTATTTTATATGTTACAAAACTTAGATTACATTGGTTCTGAAGGTAATTTCTCAATCGCAGATGAAGTAGCTATTGATATCAGGGGTAATGAGCTAAAAATAATGTACATCTCTTTTATGGATAAAATACAAAAATGAAAACGAAACTAAGGGAACACTACTGGAGATGAGATAGCCAATATAAAATGCCAGGTTAAATGTATCAAAGATTCAACACCATGACATACAGTACAAATTAGTCTACAAAGTAAATTTCAATCAAAGGCATACAGATTTTTTTTTATATCTTTCTGGTCATTTCTGAGTAGCAAATTGTAGCAGATGTGGAAAATAAAAAATAGAAAATCTTGACCAAGAAACGAGGGCAATTTCCTTAAAAGCTCTCAAGATTTGCATTTAGAACAGTGTAATCTTGACATAATTGCACCCAAAAAAATCTGATGAAATAAAAATGCAGAGAGAATCTAATTTAAATAAGGATATACGATTTATGTAAAAGAAGAATTAAATAAGGAATAGGCAAGCTAAGCCACAAATAGCAAAAAATAATTTGAACAAGTAGATTTTCATATTGAAGAAAATAATATTAGATCACTACATAGATAGCAAAATCAATTCCAGTTGACCCAATAAATTGACACTAGTAATTTTATAATTAAGACATAAGCACATCAATTCCAAAATTTAGAATTAATGAAGCTAGCTATGTTTACTGAATCAACACAGAACAGCTGCTTTCATGAATACAGCTGACATCACAGCTGAGAGAAAATATCTGCAGTGTACGTAACAAGCAAGAGATTCTAACACCTTTCAAAGACATTCAAGAGAAAGAATTTCTCCCCATCAATAGTGTGATAGGAATTAAAAAAAAAAAAACAGAAGACATAAATAGGCTCATCTTAGAAGGAAAAAAAACGCTAAATATATAGTAAGTGTGTGACAAGGTTAGCAACTTAATTTGACAGTAATCAGAGGAATGGAAGGCGGCACCACTGGCATAGACTTTCCAGTGTGACTACGAAGATGATGGGGGGCATAGCTGAGAAAGCAAACTGGAGCAACCAAATTAGAAAATGATTTACCAGCTGTGCTCCAAATGCGCACACCTGTAGCCCCACAATAATACTCTCTGAACACGCGCATAGGCAGATAGGTATAGCACATCCATCACACAGAGTGACTATCTTAAGACAATTTGAACAGATAGATACATTGCAATGTATCCACAGGCGGGCATATATCTCTAAGCCCGCCACACCTAGAAAATGTTTAGGGTCAGCAGGAATGAGCGAGTCTGTTTTGGGGGGTTAAAATGGAGACAGCAAAGGGTAGAATATTGATATTAAGTCAATTAAATCCTCCTCCTTGCTGATTATACCTGCCCCTGTGATATTTGAGGTGTACTCTTCCAATGGCACCTGAGCACCTATCACAAATTAGGATGAAAACTGGCATTTGATTCATCCAGCACTTCTGTAGCTCGGATAGGAATGCTCTGGTTGGGGACTCCTAATAATAGCTTAATTTTGGCATTATCTTCCTTAAATACATTCTTAACTTTTTAAAATTTCCAAATTCTTATATCACTCATGTTCTCAAAAGTCTTGTTTGTGGAGATAGCTAAACACGGATAATATAGCTCTTGTTCACTAGAACATTGCCCTGTAAGTCTTTGCTGCGCCACCCATTGATTTTGATGTTGGAGTGAGGAAGTGAACTCATTAAGTAATATAAAAGCCTTTCTTCTACTTATAGCCATGTCTTTGCCTGGGGAAAGGCTTACAGCATGCAGCTGACTTGCATTCATTTCTAAATTTAGATATAGAAAACACATTATCCTTTGTGCCTAAAGGAAAAGAGAGAAAAGAATAGCCTGGTTTTCCTCCATTGTGAATTAATCATAATAAACATATATAAAAGAACAGGACCTCAAAAATGTACATGGCACTTCATGGCTTCTCTTCCCTCCCCTCTCTTTTCCTCCATCTCTGTCCCTCCTCATCCCTTGTCCCTGTCAATCCATTCCAATGCGTGACTTTCAAATGGGACGAAAATCAAGGTGTGGTGCTTGCAGCATTATAAGGCCATCAGGGTCCACTTGTTTCATCAGACGCAGCAGGTTGTGTTGTGCCCTTTCTTCCTAACCATTCTGTGTTCATCTGTGTTCTGGGCCGATGCAGCATGTAACTTGCAAAAGTGCTAACTTCTGTGGAGTTAAGCTAAATTATTATTATCTCAGATCCAGAATTTATGTTTCTGTGAAGGGCATTATAACTCTTCCCCATATGTTT
The DNA here is from genome assembly GCF_000317375.1 of Microtus ochrogaster. Classification (NCBI taxonomy): domain Eukaryota; kingdom Metazoa; phylum Chordata; class Mammalia; order Rodentia; family Cricetidae; genus Microtus; species Microtus ochrogaster. The sequence goes on along the minus strand of NC_022022.1, from coordinate 31,472,726 downwards.
TATGATTAATGCACATAACACTATCTGGAATAAGGTCTTTTTTTTCCACTAGTATCCGTTCTCAGCTCCTCTGCCATTCAGTATGGATCAGTTGACTTCCAAGTCTGAGCTGTAAGGACACTATGTCATAAATTTGAGATACCAATAAACAAGAGGGCTATGGTCTGAAATAGGCATGTGCTATAGCTTGATTTAAAACTTGGTTATTTTCATGATTCTAATCAGAAACCCAGCAGTTCAGGGTGAAAAAAATGGACCAGCTACAGCAAAATAGGTCTGCTGGAAACAAAGCAGACTCTTTCGTTAACTTTTACACCTGTAAGCACTTGGTACCCAGAAGTAAAGTGGAATGACCTAAAAAGAAAGATGCTGGTTTAAGTAAAGAATTACACTATCCCTTTGTGTTAGTGAAGTGCATGGCTTGCTATCTGTATTGGTTAAGATAAATTAACAATGGATGATTTAATAAGGAAGTCACCATCATGTCTATGTTCTCGCAGTTGAAAAGAGACAGAGGGAGGAAGCATCTTTATGATGTCCTTTTGGCACGGTTGCACATGGAAGCCATGGCTCAGGAGCCAGTTTCCTCTCTTTGAGTCCTTCAGTCATCTGCACTCTCGGCCATGGAAAATAAACTGAGGAGAGAGGCCCAGGAGAGAAGGAGGCAGGGAGTGCCAGTGAATAATCCAAATTGAGACCACATCAGCAACACAGATCAGCTCTGCTTGCTTACAATAGATCAATCTAGATGCAGCGGTGGCTGCGCTCTGCTGAAGCCGCTCGACTGTGGAAGAGGAAGCAAGGGTTCTTTTCCTCCAGCTTGCCACTCACTAACTTCTGAAGGATGAAGCAGGATTTTCCACGTGTTGTTGCATGCCGTGAAAACTCTTGGTACATCAGCCAAGTGCCTTTTCATTGTTTTGAGTCAAAAGACACTGGTGATTCAGACAAGAAAAATCTAAGGCTCACTATATCCAACTGTTGCCTGGGGTTGGCGTCCGTAAGTTCTGAAGCCAATCGTGTTTCCTCTGAAGTTAGTTTTAGAAATTTAGGTCTACGTGTATCACTAAGAAGTCAAGTTGTATTCTGCTGTTGCAGTGAGCCTACATACCAGTTATCAAAGGTGGATCCTGAATACAGAGATCCTGGCTGACATCCCATGGGACTTTGCATAGCTTGCCTGCATCACTGGGACATCTAAAACCTAAAAATGTTTAAGGAAAGAATCTGTAACTCCGTGAAAAGAACAGCATAGGGATTTTGCTGTGACCATGATCACTCACCGCCCTCATCATGAGCCTCTGTACTGTGTAATACTCCGTGAGCATCTCAAATTGCCAGAGCCTGTCATATTGATCTCAGCGTATGCCCTGGGGAAGGCTCCCTCGAGCTCTAGCTGAGGAGTTAGAGTGGGAAGGTAATCTGAAGAGTAAGGCCAGGAGAACACTTGCTGCCTCAGTCTCCCAAGAGAAATTATGAAAGGTTTAAGAAATAACCTATTGCATAAGAGTAGGTCAAGAGAAAGTGGCCTGGCACCAAATCCAGGGTTCACAGACTCTGGTATCTAAAGAATCACTGGGTTGGGTGGGTCAGATGTGCACAGAAGCAAGAAAAGGGTTTGGGGATTTAGCTCAGTGGTAGAGTCCAGGTCTAGACAATGGAAGGCCCTGTGTTTGGTCCGCATGGCCACGGATAGTAAGATGACTGAAGATGTGTGTTGGTGACCTTGTTGTCCTAGCGTGAACAGATAGAACAACCACAAAGACAGCAGGATGTGATGTAGTATCAGGGAAAGCTCTGCGAGTTCTAGACACTTTGGTCTACAGAGTGAGTTACAGGAGAGCCAGGGCTATATAATGAGTTCCTGTCTAAAAAGTGTGACTCACCAAGTTACAGACAGGTTTTCATTAATGTTTGATGCACTGGTCTCAGGCTTTTGAAAAATCTCTGCTGTAATCTTCCATTCTGTTTTTCTACAGATTTTCTCTCCTTTTTTTTAAAAAAAGTGATCATTCCTCCATACCACAGTCTGCAAGTATTGCTTCTGTGTGCTATGTCTCTGGTGTTTGTTATCTTCTTGGACCTGACTCTCATGGTTCCATCACAGTGTGTTTCCATTCATCTTCGGGGTTTCTGATTATACACTATGATGTCTTGTCAAGACCTCCTTTTGACTTTTACCTGTGCTACTGGTTTGTCATCCCCGAGTATTCAGGTTCTAGTTAGTCCTTCCCCAATTCATATACCGATCTGCCTCTGCTCGTATTTACACACCTTCTCTCCTAAGGAAGACACCTCATGCATAATAAATTTTAGATCAAGAATGCAATTGCTCCATAGGAGAACTTTCCTTCCGTTAACACTCACTAGCTTCTAAAAATTTGGGATGAAGCTTCATTTAAAAGCTCCAGAGTCTCCAACAATCAATACTGGCATATATTTATTAAAGAATTCTTCACACTAAATATTTGTTTTCAAATTTTGAGCCAGCAGGTTGGAAACGAGTTCCAGGTTCTGTGTGTGTTTCCCACATCCATTGCTGTATCCAAGGAAGTAGCTATCTCTCTCCGGGCAGCCTCGTGATGAACAGCAGGAAGCATTGTTGCCTAAAGCATTAGAGCCATTGCGCTTTTTATACATCTCCAACATGACTGACTGAACAATGTAGCACTGCTTTTCTTTGGACTGCTAGCTCACAAATAATGACACCGAGACCTACTGGTTATGAAAGCTCAGGCTATAGCTCAGGCTTGTTTTTAACTCGCTCTTATAACTTAAACTAACCCATTTGCATTAATTTATGTGCTACCACATGACTTATGGCTGCTACTTCTCCTCCTGCATATCTTGCTTGCTCTGCATCTCCTGATTTCTCCACATTTCTTCTTCCCAGAGTCCTATCTGTCCCCAGAAGTCCCGCCTAACTTCTTCCTGCCTAGCTATTGGCCATTCAGCTCTTTAGTAAATCAATCAGAAGGCACCTCGGCAAAGACACACCTCCACAGTCTAAACAAATATTCCATAAGAGAACAATGTATTTGCTTCTTGTTCCTATGCTGAAAACAAAACTTTTGTTCCCTTGGCATGTGGAGACAGAGATAGAGACAATGTTCAACATGTTCTTCTGTGACGTTTCTCTTTTTAATCTTTAAAAAAAATCTTTTCCTCCCACTCTGTCTCTTCACTCTAATGACCGTTGCTGTGTCCCATACATTACTTTAGGCTGCCATGATATCTATTTTGCTTTCCTTCATCCCTGGGGGGTATTTTTTTTTCCTTTTTGAGTCTTGTTTCAAATATCCTTGACCAACCCAACAAAAGTAAAGCACTGCCGCCATGTTTTCCTCTGATAGTTTCTCTTCCAGGCATTGTATCAGAGTCACTATCCAGTTTTAATTTGATTTTTGTGTAGTGAGAAAGAGGCAGCTTGAGGCTAGAGTGACGGCTTTGCACAGGGCCCAGGTTCAGTTTCTAGCACCCACATGGCAGCTCACAACTCTCTGTCACTCCAGTTCTAGGGGATCGGACACTTTTTTCTGAATTCTGCAGGCACACTCTTGGTGTACATAAATACATGTAGGTAAAAGTCTCATAGACATAAAACTTTTAAAAAATTTAAGAAAGAGGCATTTTTGTTGGAGACATTTGATTTCCTTCTTGTCTCATACAGGCCCACTTTTTGGTAGAAAACAGGCTATATATCTCTTCTATTGAAGAGATGACCCTACATGTTTATAATTCCTCATTTCTCTAGTGCTTGTCTGTGAGAGCAAGGTCTTTGTGCTCCCAATACATCTTGTCCATCCTTCTGCATGTCTGTCTACTTTTCTCAGAGTCACTTACTGAGGTGACCATCCATTTAACAAAGCACATTCTTAGTGCCTTTGTCGAGCAGAGTTGGTGATAAATGCCTGTTTACCTCCAGACCTCCATTCTTTTCTATTGGTCTACACATATTTTATAATATAAGAATTGCTTGATAACTGTCATTTTGAGGTATATTTTGAAGTCACCTGAAGCACATGAATGAAGTAGATTCTGGCTTACTCTTCCTTAAGGTTTTGTGCAGATGTGTAGCTCTATATGAATTTTAGAATTTATTTTCTAGAAAAATCTCCTTCTGATGTATCAAGGATGGAACTGATTTGATTATCGCTTTGAGAAACAGAGACATTATAATGGCATGGATTTTTCTGATCCATTGTTCTAGCCTCTTTAATCGATTGTTTGTAGTTTTTGTTATAAACATCCTATTTCTTTGGTTAAACTTAAGTATAATTTATTTTATAACAAATGTAGGATTAATTGGGTTTCTTAATTTTGTTTAGATATTATTGAAAGAAAAAATATATGCATTTCTGTACATTAATTTATATAATACACTACTCAATTAAATTCATTTGTTAATTCTAAAATTTGTGGTAGATTCATTGTGGTCCTCTGTACATAAAAGTATACCACGGCTGAAAAGGGAGAGTTAGGTTTCCTCTTCTGCAGTTTAGACTTGTTTTATCCTTTCTTCTTGTTGTCCTAAATAGGCACTCACAGATTGTGTTTTCTGTTCTCGAGGAGATGTGCATCTTACCACATCAATAAGAGAGAAGGAAGGCTTTCATATTTCATCTAAGCATGGTGTGTGTGTGTGTGTGTGTGTGTGTGTGTGTGTGTGTGTGTGTGTTCATATATCACCTATATGAGTAATCAAAATTCTCCTATGCCTTGTCTCTTCAGTCTGGAACCTGAAAAGACATGGGATTTTGTTTTAAGGGGTCTGCCAGACTCCCGAAATAATCACAGAAAAACCATGTTATTTAAATCACTGCTTGGCCCATTAGCTCTAACTTCTTATTGGCTGACTCTTACATATTTTATTTATTTATTTATTTATTTATTT
>NC_022022.1:31465724-31467534 GCF_000317375.1 Microtus ochrogaster | reverse complement strand
TCCGGTTTTATCCCATGCTTTTTCAGTCATAGTCCAGCTGGCCTTGGTGAGCTCCCAATAGATCAGCCCCACTGTCTCAGTGGGTGGGTGCACCCCTCACGGTCCTGACATCCTTGATCATGTTCTCCCTCCTTCTGCTCCTCATTGGGACCTTGAGAGCTCAGTCCGGTAATTAAACCAATTTCTATTCATCTGTGTATCGCCATGTGGGTGTGGCTTACTGGCTAAAGTTCCGGTGTCTGTCTCCAGTCAGGCTATATGGCTTCTCTTTGACTCCACCTCCTTTCTCCTTGCATTCAGTTTAGTTTTACCCGCCTAACTAAGTTTTGCCTTGCTATAGGCTCAAGCCAGCTTTATTCATTAATGGTAATCACAGCATACAGAGGGGAATCCCACATCAGGATTTTATCAACTACTTTTTTTCCCATATTTTCTACAGTGATCTTTGTTGTTCTTTCCCTTGTGGATGTGGTTTATCCTGTTTCCTAACTGGCTTATGTTGAGTCATCCTTATACCCCTGGGCTGAGCCTATTGATGCCAAGCACTGAGAAGAAATGGGAACAAAGTCCCACCCTACCAAGAAGCTATTTGCAAGCAATAGCTACTAGAATAAAGAAAATCCATTTTCCTTAATGGGGCGACACTGGTACATCAGTCACATTCCAGGGCAGATCCTGTACTCAGGAGGAGCTGACCAACACAGAACAGGCTCTATATTTATTTTATTTTATTTTATTCTGTTTGTGTGTGAGAGAGAGGGCGTGCTTTTTTGTGTGTGCTTTTTCTGAGGTTTTTTTTTGGTTGGTTTTGGTACTTTTTAAGACAGAGAAAGAATGTGAATTTGGGTGAATATGGACAGGGGACAATATGCAAACAGTTGGGGGAAGGGAAAGAATAAGACCACAATAAAGTGCATTTAAAATTTTATAGATCGAAAAGTCAGACAAGCCTTAATGTTAAGCTTAAGCTGTTCCCACCTTATTCTTCTAAGGGAGAAAGCATCATGTTTAATTTTTATCCCAGTCAGTGTTTCTCTTTGAATAAATTGGATAAAATATTTGAATAAATAGTATTTGAATAAATACTATAACTTATACATACACGTTATTGATCAATCCATCAATTCAGATTTCCTCTAAAACCAGCAACTAGACATCTTCTACTCAAATTAAAAATTCTTACATTCTTTGAACTTGTAAAATCACTTTTAGGAGTTTTTGGTGTAGTGGATCATGGGTAATGGAGTACACCAGGCTGTTCATCTGAACAATAGCAAAAGGTCAGATAGTAAGTCAATGCCCATCAATAGGATACTGATGAAATTTAGTTAAATGCATGCAACATGGTAAAATTAGATATAATATCTAGCATATTTTTAATTAAACAAATTTCTATATTTTGATTTTCAAACACTGTACTAGGCATTAAGAGAAATGAAACATTTAAAAATATTTGCCCATATCTGCAATAGTTTCATTTCTATAGCTGGGATAAAATAATCTAACCAAAAGCAACTTCAGAAATGAATTTATTTCATCTTACACTTCTGGGTCAGAGTCCCTCCTTGAGGGAAACTGGAAAAAGATCCCTTGGAGGCAGGAACCTCTGAGGTACAAAGCATACAGCTTCTTTCTCTGGATGTTTCACAGGCTCATTCTTAACTTTTTTTTATACACTCTAGAACCACCTGTCTAAGGCTGGTGCTGTCCACTTGTAGGCTGAACCCTCTTACAGCAATTAATAACCAAGACAATCTCCCATGGATAAGCCCACGGGGCAATCTGATGTAGGTAATTTCCTTTTTTTTTT
>NC_022022.1:31463542-31465579 GCF_000317375.1 Microtus ochrogaster | reverse complement strand
GCCTGCCTCTGCCTCCCGAGTGCTAGGATTAAAGGCGTGCACCACCATCGCCCGGCTGTAGGTAATTTCTTAATTGAGGCTTTCCTCTCTGATGGCACTGGGCTGTATCCAGTTGATAATTAAGAGTAAATGGTGATGGGGAGAAGTGTAATGAAAAGCAACAGTATCATGTTCTGTGGCTCCTTTAGAAGGAAATTGGTTACACAAATGCTTGAAGTGGGGGAGGGTTGTCTTAATCACTTGAAATCAGCATAGCATCTGACAGTAAAATTTTATGTTCTCATGTGTAGACAGACTGTTTTCACCCTAATGCTGCTGGGATTTGGTCTTAGGTCAGCTTCCACAGAACAAGAGAAGACAAGGGTTGTGTGCAAGAGATTCCATACAGGGAGGAATATCTGGAGGAACTTCAAGGGAGGAAGCAGGAAGAGGTGGGGAAGGCAAGCAGGGCCCCAATCCAGAGCCAGCCTGTAAACGTCCTTCAGAATCCATCTCTCTTTGCAGCCAGCTTGCTGAGATCCTGTCAGCTCTGAAGGCCTGTGGCCCCTTTGGCTTGCCAACTGGCTGTACATCCCAGCTTCTTGGCAAAAAGAGTCCCAGAATTGTCCTCCATTAGCAATGATGACGTTAGACTTTAGGGAGAACGTGTTAAGGCCAAAGGAAGACCATACCAAATGAATCCTGGCAGCACCTGCTTAAAAAACTGACACATGCTCTTCCTAAATAAAATGGACAAAACACGACCAACACCCGAAACCTAGCCATCAAACCTGGACTTTGTATTCCTTTAAGAACAGAGATTCAACCACATCATTTATTCTTGCAGAATGAGTGCATGTATTGCTACAGTGCATACATATACCCTAGCATTACTACATACACTAAAAACCTCCTATATTAAAAAATCATTATGTCTTTCACTGTCATAATGGCTTATACCTTTAGGAAATACTGCTAGCATTAATTTCTTTCTTTAAAACTTATCAGTTCTGATGAATTTGCCAGAAGTTGGTAGAATTCTCACACACCTCCTTCTAAGTTAAAACAAATGAGCAAACGAAATGGTCAATGTTCTTCCCTGGACAAGGAGCAAAGAAGAAGGATTTCTGCTTTTCATCAGGTAATAAAAATGTTCTTGTTTTCTCAAAAGAAAATGTTTGGACAGAACTGAATGCAATTTACACACAATGGAAAATCAATAATTTGGAGCAAACCTTATTTATTAACTACTCTATCTCTATACTTCTTTCCTTGTAATTTTCATCATATTGTGTTTCAAGGTTATCAATAATAGGAATAGAAGCTATCACTTATGGCACATTTTGGAGGAACTGTTTGTTACTTAATATTTCTGACCCTGGGTTATACAAGTAATTTTCTAAGATAAAAGAAGCACATGAAAATCACATGCTTGCTTAGCTCATCAACATACAAACTAACAAAAAGAACAAATTCATTTTACTGGAAATTGCATGATCCTGCTAGGGTAGTGCTTTTTTCCAAGATCTGTAGTTTGAAGTTATGTCTATTAGGGTATAAAATTGAACTATATAAAGCATTGTTAGTTAATTCAATTTTCTTTATTAGATCAATTATCTCAAAACTTAAGCCCTACGAGCGAAATATGATCGTCATGCTCATTGGTAAGAAAAGTTAAGAACAACTTCGTCTGTCCTTACCTTTATTTACGGCGGGTTAAATATCTAGGACTGATTATTGAGTGATCAGAAATATTAATCTTTTGACTTTAAATGTGATCCAATCTCCTGTGCTCTTGCTCTGTAAATATCATTGTATTTATGTGCTTCACGAGGATGCCAGACCATGTTGTAATAGGAGCGGCGGGCTGCTTCCCGCCACTCGGCAGCCATCACGGCTAGCTTTGCCCGAAATAATTACACGGACACTGTATTCATTTAAACACTGCTTGGCTCTTTAGCTTAGCCCTTTTCTCGGCTAACTCTCGCTCCTGGACTAACCCATTTCCAATCATCTGTGTGTAGCACCCCAAGGTGCGCTTACCAGGAAGATTCTAGC
>NC_022022.1:31388747-31459614 GCF_000317375.1 Microtus ochrogaster | reverse complement strand
CAGCATCCTGTTCTGTTTTCTCCGCCTACCTAAGGGTTGGCCTATGAAATGGGCCTAGGCAGTTTCTTTATTAATAAGAAATCATTCCCACATCAAGACCATGAGGGTAAGCTGGAGAGCTGGTTCGTAGACTGCCGTGCTCCAGGGTGAGTCAATCCATCATGTGGAAAGAAAAATCTCACCATTTCAGAGGAAAGGTCACCCTTGTGGCACTATGACTTCCTTAAATGCACTCAGAATACAAGCAGAGACAAAATTAAAATTATATGATCCAAACAAAATTCTCCCTTTGTTTTCCCAAATTCACCAAACTATTTTACCAGGTACTTATGATTAATTGCTTGTGTTTCACAAATTCAAATATTACCACGTGTTTTAATGCATCAATAGAACCAATATATTTCTAAAAATATCCATGCTATCCTTCCTGGTGTTAGGGGAACTTACATGGTTCTGTAGTAATAAAATGTAGCTAAGACAATGAAGTCTATTTATCCTACCCTCCCCTTCCAAATTTATTCCCCTGGTTTTACTTACTACATTCTGCTTCCAAGATGAAAAATTTCACTTCCAACAAAAGTGCTCCCCATTTGGATGAAGTAAACAAGGGTGAACGTCCTGAAAATGACTTAGCCTGTGCACCACACTCAGCCATTCCATAATAGCTACAGAGGTCCTACGTTGCAAGTCTATGTGTGAAGCAGACTGCTACTTGAGGTAACATAACTATTACACACTATTTTAGTACTACTAAGACTTAAAAAGGAACGCAAGGATTCAATAGCTCAAAGTCATCAGAAGAATGTTTATGAAAGTGTGTGTGTGTGTGGTGTGTGTGTGTGTGTGTGTGTGTGTGTGTGTGTGTGTGTGTTGAGATTTAGATGCATAGAAGTTTTGGGAAAGGTCTTTTTTGGCAAAAGATACATCATAGCGCAGATGTAGGTAGGAAGAGATGAGGGAAGCATGGGGCAGGAGCAGGAGGGAAGAAGGGAGTGGGTAGCAAAGGAAGCAGAGAGGACATCTGTAGTGCAAGCTTGTGCTCTTCAGAGAGGAGGGTGCTGTTCAAGAAGCCAGTCTGCTCACCCACCTCACAGGTGGGATGTGAGGCTCCTCACGACAGCTACAGCTTCCAGTATCTCCCCAAGTATTGTTTCTTGACTGAATAGATCATCCCAGGGCGCTTGTGCAGACAGATGAGTAGAGAAAGGAATATCTAATAATTTTATCTTTGTTCAGGAGTAGAATTTTTTCAAAACTGTTCATGTAAGATTAAAAACGTAAAAAAATAAAGCAATCATTTTTCTTTCTCTGCACTTGAAGGACAGTGGCCATCCTGGGTTAAACAAACATGCCTGCATATTAACTATGGGAATCCCAAACACCAATAGCTCTCTGGATACTTTGAAGCTTCAAGACTGAGACAAATTGCATCTGTCAAGTCAGATCTTGAGATTCATATCCAGTAAGCTAGCAGCACGTCCTTTATCCCTGAGGGAAATCAAAGCTAGACTCAGTGGCCTCCTCCGAAAGGCCACCTTCAATGTATCTATTCAAAGTAGAGAGCCATCCTTTGTTCTCCGAGACTACAGATTTAAAATCTGTCTTCAGAATGCAGCGACAGTCCCTCTGCCTTGCCAAAGGCATAAAGAAAATAAGCAATTCCCAGTGTGTTTTGCTGGAGTTGATCCAGGGACAGGTGACATTTGCTCTGCATTAGTCTTTGTGTTATTGCAGACTTCTGGGTCTTGTGTGGGCTTGTGTTAAGCCAATGCATGTGAAAGAGTGGTGCTCAGGGCAGTGGCTGGGACAGCTTACATTTGTTGTCTAATCTTCTGACATTTATGTTTCCATTCTGCTTTGTTTTGTTTTGTTTATCTTACTCACCCTCAAAACTAAACTCTTTACATGGTAGCCTGCCCAAGAGGGTTTTATCTGACCTGGTAATGATGGCAATGGGTTCTGGGCACACATTTGCAATGAGTTGAAGCAAAGGAAGAGGAAAGCAGGGCTCAGTACAACTTGAGTATCTTTTGGAGCCAGGGTTTCCTCCTGCAGAGAGCTGTCAATGGAATGAACTCCAGGGAGCTAGGCTCCTGCTGTGTCCTGTTTAGTCATGCCATCTACTGGAGTACGTGGAACAAATGGTCCCAAATTTGACACCATTTTATCTGCTACTGATTTAATATGAATACGTATATCCAGAATTAGACAACACTCACCTCTGCCCTCACAACAGCTATTTACATATCAAAAATGTCTCCCAACTCCCCCACCCCAAGAAGGGCTGAGGTTTATTATTATTATTATTATTTTTTTTCGAGACAGGGTTTCTCCGTAGCTTTTTGGTTCCTGTCCTGGAACTAGCTCTTCTAGACCAGGCTGGCCTCGAACTCACAGAGATCCTCCTGCCTCTGCCTCCCGAGTACTGGGATTAAAGGCGTGCGCCACTATTATTATTATTATTTTTATTGAGCTCTACATTTTTCTCTCCTCTCCTCCCTACCTCTCCCCTCCCCTTCAACCCTTTCCCAAGGTCCCCATGTTCCCAATTTACTCAGATCTTGTCTTTTTCTACAGAAAGACAATTATCACATATACTCACTCATAAGTGGTTTTTTTAAACATAAAGCAAAGAAAACCAGCCCACAAATCACAATCCCAGTGAACCTAGAACAATGAGGACCCTAAGAGAGACTTACATGGATCTAATCTACATGGGAAGTAGAGTTTTTTTTTAAAAAAAAAAACATGTTGTTTGCATAGAACCTTGTAGTTGGAGTTTTCTCTGGGCCACCAACCAGCTTCCAAATAAAGACATGGAGATTAATTATTAATTATGAGTGATCGACCTTGGCTTAAGCTGGTCCCAGTAGCTCTTTTAATACAATTTAATCTGTTTGTATTCATCTACATTTTGCCTTGGGGCTTTTTATCTTTCTTTCATTCTGTATGTCCTGTTTTCCTACTTCCTCCATATCTGGCTAGCTGGCCTCTGGCAACTCCCTGGTGTCTCTCTTTTTCTTTTCTTTTTCTTTCTTTCTTTTCTTTTTTTTTACTTTTGCAACTTTATTAAAGAAAAAAAACAGTGGTGGTAAATCTCTAGAACACAGTCAATCTTCTGGGATTCCTCCTTTCTTCCCTTTTCTCTTGAGCCTAAATTTCTCCTCCTACTTACTCTCCCTGCCCAAAAGTTCCTCCCATAACTCCTTCCACAGTATTTGCTGTTCAGCTTCTTATTATTCTTATTAGATCTATCAGTTGCCTTGGGCAAGCAAGGCAAAACAGCAACACATCTTTACATAGTCAAACAAATGCAACACATCTTTTCATAATTAAACAAATGCAACACATCTTTTGCATAACTAAAACATATTCCACATTTCCCCTTTTTGTTTAAATAAAAAGAAAAGTTTTAGCTTTGCCACAGTAAGACTACATACAATAAAAAACAATTTTCAAATAAAAATTGCATTTACAATATTCAGTCTTTTTATTTGGCTAAATCAGAGAAAATACTCCGTTATCTATCCTTTCTTGATGAGTCCAAAGTTGTGTACCTAATTTACTTTATATCTTAACTTTAAAACTAACACAAAATTATTTTTTTAGACATCAAAACATTTTCATAGATAAACAATTTAAGATCTTATATTTCTCAACATTATAAACTTTACAAGTCTAAAGTAAGTTTCTTTTCTGAATTCAGTAACAAGAAAAGCTATCTCATCTTCAACTTATTAAGAGCCACAAAAAGATATAATACTACCTGAGTAAATGGGAAGTGCAAAGCAAGCAACTTCCAAAACTATAGAAACAACAGAAAGACCTGACTGCCTGGACAGTCACCCAAGGTTTATCCACAGTATTGTGGCATTCATCTTTGACTTCTAGGCCTAGAATAGCTGATATACTTTTCTGTGAAGTGGGAATTTTGAAGAACTCTGCAATCTTGTCTTGCCAAAGTTTAGCAGTCATTTTCTTTTGTGCCCTGCTTGTCCACTTTGTATGAAATACTGTCAGCAGCCAACACAAAGGGCAGTTTCTTGCTGAAATGACTAGCTTTGCCACAGTAAAAGCAAAATCCACATGAAGGTTCTTCAAGCCTATTATCTTTTTATGAAATAAATTGCTGCTTCTAGAAGCAGATGTGCCTCACAGGCATGTAAAACCTTAGGTTATTAAACATCTTAAATGCCATATTCTGTAGTTCTCTGAATCGTTTGAAGATTGTCTAGTTTTCTAAAATATATTTAACCTTAAAAACATACCTAATATGACTGCAAGTTTGATTGTTACACATGACTAAACACTAACCTACATTTTTTAAATTATCCTAAACAGTTTGTAATAATATTTAAAGCTCTAGAACTCTACATTACATTATAAATAAGCTGCATAGGTTCTATACCTTAAACAATAGTATATATATATATATATATATATATATATATATGGTATAACTATAATAAACTTAAATTTGTATCAATATACAAAAATCCAAGCAATGTAAAGTATTTGAGATGAATAGTTGTCCTTTTAGCCTATGTTCCTATATCCTTACTAAATGATGGCAAACTTCTATATCCCATCAAATAGCCAAACACCACCCACTCCACCTCTTGGAAATGTGGGTATTCTCTAGACTGCTCCCCATTGTCTAGGGGTGGCAGTATTCTCAGGGGATCCTGAAAAATTTGAGATAATGATCAAGTTCCCAAGAAAGCTATCTATAATATTGTTTCCTAGTCTCTGTGTAATGGGAACATGAAAGCTTATCTCCAGTCCTGGCTAGAGTAGTCTAAGGCTGGACCATCTCAATTAGCAGCCTGAAAGTTGTTCTGCATAGAAAGCTCTGAGGAAACTGCAGCGGAGGAATGCAATATGTGTATGCTGCTGCAACTCAATTTCGGTTGAACATGAAACAGTTTCGATTCTTTGCTCTCACAATTAAGAGTAATTAAAATGCTATTATAAATGTGTCTTTCCAGAGACCCTCCTTTTCTTCCATGGAATCCAATTTTGAGAATGTATCAATCAAGGTAGGCTAAATTCATACCATAATAAAATAATTTCAAAATTCCACTCTTCTAAAGCAACTAGAGTTCATTTCCTCCTAGAAATCTCTGCTCTTTGTGATCATGGTCCCAAGCTCTTGTCATTGTTGTCTCAGGAGCACACAGTTGTGAAGCACACATCAGTGATAAACTCTGCCCCCACGTAGTATGTGCCTCACCTGCTCACAGTGGAGTTGTTCAGCTGTCCAGTGTAACCCTATGGTCCCCAGTGTTAAGAGAGGCAGAGTTCTGGCCCAGCTAAAGGCTGCTCCAGCCCTGGCATAAGATGCTGCTGTTTTAGAAAGTAACATCTTACGTTTCTCCATTCAGTGCAGAGGAACCTTGCTCTGAAGCAAACAACACAATCTCATGTTTTCTTGGAGAAGAAGAAGCTTGGGATAAAATATTGTTGACAGAGGCTGTTTGTTCATTTCCTGGCCACCCAGACCCGAAACTATCACGCAGAAACTATATTAATTACAATACTGTTTGGCCAATAGTTTAACCTTATTTCTTCTTATCTCTTGCATCTTAAATTGACCCGTTTCTATTATTTTATATTTTACCATGAGGTTCATGGTTTACAAGTAAGGTTCCAGCGGGCAAGCATCTTTCTCCTTCGGCAGTTACATGATGTCTCCCTGACTCTACCTACTCTCTCTCTCTCTCTCTCTCTCTCTCTCTCTCTCTCTCTCTCTCTGTCTCTCTCACTGTCTCTCTCTGTCTCTCTGTCTCTCTCTCTGTCTCTGTCTCTCTCTCTCCATCTCTGTTCTGATTTTTCACCTGGTCTCTCTCTCTGTCTCTCTCTGTCTCTCTGTCTCTCTCTGTCTCTCTCTGTCTCTGTCTCTCTCTCTCTCTCTCTCTGTCTCTCTCTCTCCATCTCTGTTCTGATTTTTCACCTGGCTTTACTCTGTTAAACAATTGGCCAAAAGCAGCTTCTTTATCAACCAGTGGCAATAAAACATATTCATAGCATACAGAGGAAAATCCCACATCAAAATATTTTCAGGAAAAAAAATAGGAAAAAGAGAAGAAAAAGGGAGATGGCACAGAAAATTTAGGAAGAAAACAAGATGACAGTAAGAAGCAAACCCAAGCAAATGCCACAGTTTCCATCACAGAATCAAAGGTACAGCAAGCTATTGTAGGCTTGGAAACTCTTTTAAAAATTTCCAGCTTGTCTTAGAAATCTCCAGAATCACTGGGAATTCTTAGAAGAGCTTTTGTGCCTGGTTAAATAGGAGCAGCAGAAATCCGTGGTTGAGCTATTGGCTATTTCCAAAGTGAACCCACAGATGCTATTCCGAGGTGGCAGCAGTGTCTACATCGTATAAACTCCAGACTCACAGCCCTGAGAAATTCATTGTGAAGTTCCATCAGAGAAGCCAAGGTGTCAGGGACCCTGCTGGGTCTCTCAGTGGGGCAGCAAGGCAGGGAGGGGAGGAGCGCTACTGAGAGAAACTGAATGGGATTAAAAGAAATACCAGATTTAAAAAAAAAAATGATTCCAAGAAAAGGATTCATGAAGGAGGAGTCCCTGACTCTGATGACTGTCAGGTATCCCAGGAAGGGTTTTGTATGCTGTCCTAGCCTCTCTTGGACTTTGGGTGACATCCTCATCATGTTATAACTCCAACAATAAGCAGAACAAGTAGGCAGAGATGGGGAGGTGTGAATCAGGTTTTTTCCAGGACTGATTCAGAACACAACATACTGAAAAGCAAGCTGTGGCCAGGCCACCTGTGCCAGTACCCTGCCAGGCAAGCTCAGAGAGCCAAGATGTTGCAGAAAGACTCCAACCCACAGTTCTTAGCATTGTCAGGTGTAGCAGATGGCACCTACTGGACATAGCTGCTTGTTAGCCTGGGGCATCTGCTCATAGGGAGTGGTCTGGCAGTGTTTGCTGCCACTCCCTCCCTTCAGCTTCTGTGGGCAGGTCAGAAAGCCACAAAGACAAGAAACATTGTCAGGAGCCATATAGTGTTTGCCCAGTGCATAGAAAGCGTGAAATTGTAGTTTACTTTTCCTCAAAGGAAAGACAATATACTTTTGATATGTAATGTTCTAATATTTTAGTATTTGAAGGGAACTATTAGGTTAAAGGTTTCAGTTCTTTCTATAGATGAAATGAAGTTTTCCTTGGAAGAAATTGTTAATTGTGGTTCTCTTGATCAACATCCAGGAAGCTAATAATCACGTGTGATTTTAAAAGCTGACCAGCTCATCCTGTTGAATGAGTCTGTTGACCTCCTAGTAGCGTGGATGTATTCTTGTGGAACTCTGGGAAGGGGCAGAGCCCTTGAGGAGAGTGTTCCTAGGAATCTCCCACAGAGAAAATCCATGAGAACATTTCCCCTTGAACTGTGTTAATAAGTCAGCGTGGGCAGCACTCTGAAATCCTGGCACTATGCATGGAAGGGGGCTCCTGTGCATGCAGCTCCTGCTGAAGTCTGGGCTCAGAGATGTCATGTGGCTGCCAGAGAGTCCAACTTCCCCTACCTACTTGGGGCACCTCCCACAGGGTCACCATATGCTGTGGTGTCCAGGAAATAGGCTCTGCTTACACAACTACCAAATACACTGACGACTCCATGTTTAAATGTCCAGGGAGCATGTGCACGCAGAGGTAAGGGTGAGACTTCCAAGGTTCTATGCTGAATGCTCAAAAAAATGTATTCAAAAAAAGAGCAGAGAGATGGGCATCTAAAACGCAACTGTTGGATCCTCGAGAGTTGGCTCAGTGGTTAACTGTACTTGTTTCTTGTTCAGAGGACCCAAGTTAGGTTCCCAGCACCCATGTCAGATGGCTCACAGCCTTCCATAATTCGGGATCCAGGAGACCCAATGTCCTCTTCTGGGATCTGTGGTACCTACAAGCACACATGTAAGCACAAGCAAACACACACACACACAGAGAAAGAGAGAGACAGACAGACAGATAGACAGAGAGCAAAATAAATCTTTAAAATAAATACTTTAACCCCAAATGCTATTATCAACTATCACTGGTTTTCCCAGAATGTGAAACATTAAAAAGCAAAAGAGCATTCCCTCCATGACAATGGTATGTGATAAACGTCATGTGTCTGGGGCCTAGAATCTTTTCCTGTAAGATGGGAGCACATTTTTTACATCGATGCCTTGCATATATACACGCAGTAGATGCTTGGGTGTATTGCTGTATGTTATATGAGATAATAATCTCAGTACAATTCTGTGACTGAATGTGTGAGCTGGAACCAGAATCTGAGAGCTTGCTGGAAGGCCTCGCACAGGTTCACTAATCAGAATTTCAACAACGTTCTCACAGAATTTATATACACACTGATGTGTGAGAAACCACACCCACAGACACATTAATACTAGCCAGGCAATTTAAAAGAGACAAGGAAAGGGAATTGTCAAAACTAAAAGCCCATCTTTGCATTCCAGTGATGAAGGTGACTTTACAAAGAAATATCTAGACAAGCTCCCACTGAGGAAAGAGAAACAAAACAAGGCCCGCCAAAATGGGGTCTCAGGCAACCCCCAATCATCTTCTGAACTCACTGTCTCCATGGTGACAGCAATGAAAAATTTCACAATTTCTTCCTACAGTCTAATTAAATTATGTAATTTAAATTCCATGCCTTTATATAGCACTTACTATGGGCAGAAGAGTTCTCAGAACCTTGAGAATATCAAGTAGCACAGGTTTCATAACCAACCAGAAAGGAAGCTCAAGATGGAGGGCCATTTTACAGAGCAGCAAAGTGAGACACAAGAAAGGTTCAGTTGACCAAGGGCTGGTGTCTAATGCAAGCCACCGAAGTCTAGGTAAGTCAAGCTCTGATAAAATAAGACCAGTTTTTTCATAGGTGGTGGAGAGACTTGAAACCTAAGTCTAGGCTTTCCAGATGTCACATATTTTCCAGTCCCTTGTCATATTCTAGAAACTGATGTCACTTTTACTTTATACTTAATCATAAATAAATGTTTATTGCAACATAAAAGTGATTCATTTACCTTCTATTGGGAAACTGCTGCTTCTAGCCTCTTGCTTCACTTACGGCTGTGTTATAGGTGACCCTGCCTGAGTAGCACTGAGTACAGCGTCACCCAAGGTCCTTTCATGGCCGCAAAATACAGCATACAGTCAAGTGCATACTACCCTGCGGGTGCTCGTGAGCAGCACCTGGAATTGCCAGAGCACAATTTGTGTTGGCGATTCTGTTAGAGAAGATGATGATAAATGGTCAGTGTTAATGAGTTGTAATTAGAGAACAGAGCCATGAATGGTTGGACCCTGGCACAGCTGCTCTTCTCCTGAGGAAGCTGGTCAGTGACATTCTCAATGGTTGTCCTGGGTGGTGGGAGACACAACCAAAGTTGATACCTTGAGCCTACCATACGCTTGCAGATCATATTACCCTTGAGAATGTTTCGAGATCTAAGTTTGTATAATTATGATGCCAATGGATAACGTTTAAATTTCACTAATTCAGTTATTTTCAAATAGTCAAATATTTGGTCTGGACGTCCAAAATACACACAGACACAAAAATGAATGGTGATTGTTGAAGACTTTAGAAAACCTTGTACACAGCTTTGTGTATGTACTAGGAAAATGCACAGACACACACTATTCCAGAATCTTTTTCAATAAGACGGGAGCAAAATGAAACTTTTTTCTGAGCTAGATACCCCAACTTTAAATACAAAAGACACAGAAGTATATTAGAATTTCTTACTCTGTCATGAGAAAAAAAAGTTAGCGATGTCACCAGGAGAGCGAAACTAGAGGATAAATTCATCTGTATACATCTGAATTTCACGTTATAAATACCCAAACAAAGCCAGCATTTCCCATCAGTGAAACACAAACCGCTCTGTGAAAGAGATGCAGATATAAAGCAAGACAGAGGAGATCCACCTTTCTCCAGACATCACAAGCAGCTTTAACTTGGTGGCTAAGAGCATGAGTTCAGAGTTCATCCAGCATGGGCAAGTGACTGGTTTCTCTACCAGCTAGCTGTGACTTCATAGGGCGATATGAATATGAAACAAAAATGTTTATAAAACAGAAAGAACAAACCCCACCCTCAAGGGGAGTCATTAATGAGCAACCCCTTTTATGTGTAACTTCTTGGGTTTCCAGTATTGTAGTTCACATTCCTCAGAACTCAAACACACTAGCCTCCACCAAAAGCATGGACTGATCTCTCAGTAGGTTCACTGAAAAGACACAAGACAAAGAGAAGTGTCCATTAATAATTTCATGCCATGTAATGTGAGGCCCAGCTACCGAACACTTGCAGTAGGGAGCGTGGCTACATATGGGAATGTTTACTTATTGACCCCTTTATTGAGCCATGCTCAGTAGTCCCTGTACACTGGGATCATACCTGCTGTCTTGAGGACATGTAAATTCATAGCTCCTTTATGCTAAAACCTAATATCTTTGGAAAGATAAAGCATTTATTTTTAACAACTGCTCCCAAAGTGCAATTCATGTTTTACATGCTGTGGTGATTTGAATAGGAATCACCCCCCATAGGCTTGTATGTCTGAATGCTTGGTCATTAGGACGTGGTAGTTTTTGGAGGTGTGTCCTTATTGGAGGAAGTGTATCACTGGGTGCGGCCCTTGAGGTTCCAAATAATCAAGCCAAGCCCACTGTCTGTCTCTTGCTGTTGTCTTTGGATCCAGATAAAGAACCTTTAGATACCTCTCCAGCACCACGTCTGCCTCCGTGCTGCCATGCTTCCTGTCGTGATAAAGAATTAAACCCCTGAAACATACGATGACTCCAATGAAATGCTTTCCTTCATAAGAGTTGTTGTGGTCATGGAGTCTCTTTGCAGCAATAGTACACTAACCAAGACATAGCCTAATTGTACAGTGTTTTCTTATACGTTTCGAAGAAGGTGAGGTTTCAATCAAAGTCAATAGAAAGTTTCCAAGAGTCAGGAAAGACAAAGGGAGGGAATCCAGGGCCCCATCCAAACCCGCCACCACCCCTTTCCTCTCTCCCCCCCCAAGTCCCAGCTCCCATGGGTTTAAGCTGTTTTGAAAAGTGGGCTTCCCTTGCTCTCACACTACTACTGCCTGTGTCTCCTATCTGCATGTTTTCCAGGCTCAGGACTTCTGCCTTGCTTATCATTCCTTCTGGAAGATTCTATCCTAAGATTCTCTCCCATTCTGTCAATATGGGGGCTTGCTTCTTCAGTCTCTCTTCTGATAGTTTCTTGTCTTCCGGTGGATAAGGCCTTCTGTGCTTCTTCCCAGGTTCCACACTGTGAACATTGCTTGCTTGTGGCTGGGTTTGCTGTGAGATGCAACCAATGACTTAACACAAAGCTCACTCCTATCACACAATGGCAAAAGGTTTCCCAGACTGGGCCTAAATTTTCATAGTAGCTTTCTCCCCTGACATCAGACTAAATGAGCTTTCTTAGCCCAGATGCTCATGTGCGGGAACCTGAGAGTATGGTAGAACAGGCTGAGAGAGCCTACACAAAGGGAGATGAAAAATCTGCTCTGGTACACTTGCGAATTTTTTCTGACACAGTTATAAATTACTGTAAAAATTGGACTAGGCTTTGGTCTTTCTGCATTTGCTTTGAAGGCTTTTGTATAGGTTAGGGTAAGGTACTGGGCATTGAGCCTTAGATTTACTCATCATACACAAGCTGCTACCACCAAACTCTACCCCATTTCCTATTTTTGATTCTTTTTCATTTCAAGTGAGGCTCTCACTGAGTTTCCAAAAGTGGGCTTGAATTTACAATCCCCCTACCCCACTGCCTTAGCCACCTAAATTGATAACAACTCACGAGTGAATGGAGTATTGCTGGTACATAAAACACTCTTAAGGGCAGGTACTATGCCCAGCTGCAGATGAATAACACAGAACAAACTCAGTGACATCTTTGGAGATCCTTTGTCTCATTATGTTTATTCAGAATATTTGTTTACTTATTTATTTTTATTATTTATTTGTTTGTCTGCTTATTTTGCCCTGTGAGTCTTTTGTGTATATATTTGATGGCTTCTGGTTTTATGAGATTCCTGCATGTGCAAATGTGTGTGTGTGTGTGTGTGTGTGTGTCTGTGCTTCTTGTTTTACTTTTTCTTCTCTTTCTTTATTTTGCTTTATTCTGTTTTCTGTTTTGTTTTATCTTATTTTGTTTTTTCTTTAGAGGTCTGTTTGTTTTCTAACAAGAGACAGAATATAGATTTCAAAGGAAGGGAGGTGAGGAGGGTCTTAGAGGAGTGAAGAAGGGAAAACAGTAATCAGAATATTTTACATGGAAAAAAAATTCTATTTTCAATAAAAATTGAAAAAGAGGAAAGAAAAGTATGTTTTCATAAATAGCCTATGCCTCTTTACTATTAATAAGTAATTCCTTCTATAATATGTTATAAATAGAAAAGTAAGTAGTATACTATTTTAATGCCCCGATTCATGGCAAGATATAAATAAAACTTAAATGTAAAAACTATGGACACAATGAAATACTGCTTAGTTATAAAAGTCGGCATACCTTGCCCAGTGGTGGCACATGCCTTTAATCGCAGTTTGGATGAAAAAGCAGACAGATCTCTGAGTTTTAGACCAGTTGGGTCTACAGAGTGAGGGCATGATGGAGATGAAGTAACAAGTGTGTGGAAGAATGCTGATTGAAAATGTGAGTTAATTTAAGTTATATGAGCTAGTGAGAAACCAGCCTAAACTAAGGCTGAGCTTTTATAAGTAATAATAAGTCTCTGTGTCCCTAAAAGAAAAGTCCATTTACAATACATCTATAGGAGTGTCAGTAATTTAGTAATAAGCTATAGATTTCCTTCAGTTTCTTTGTTATTTTAGTTCCCTCATTGTTGCTTTACATGGAAACTAGTTACTCCTGCAGATCTGGTTGTCAAGGTAACAAGAAGAGAAGAATCTTTCAGGAGAGACAATGTTTTATAATAGAAACCAGCCTGAGGCTCTTGAAGTCATTCATTTACTCCAACTGTACTATGCAATTTTACTCTTAGACAATAAATTTATTGCTTTTTATGTAATATTTTTGTGTCGTTAATTCATTAAAGTATAGTTACACTATTTCTCTTCCCATTCCCCTTTGTATCTCTTCCGTGTCCAATTGGCACTAACACCCCATTCCAAGTTCATGGCCTCCTATTCTTTAACATTGTTGCTATAGGCAAACACATAAATACATAAATCCAGTCTGCTGAGTTCTTTGAGTATTACCTGCATGAATGTTTCTAGAAATGACCACTTAGTAACTAATCAAATCAGCACTTGTTAATTGCCTGTGGCTTGCTCTTCTTCTACCAGGGGCACCTGGTGATTTCCCCCATTGTGTTGTGATGGCAACTATTGTTGGAATTACTCACTTCCTCTGTAGGCAGTCACGTGCTTAAGGCTTTCAGCGTCCCTCTCACAGCTAAGAGTCACAGTCTCACAGTAGAATTCCTGGCACTCTGGCTCTTACAATTTTTCTGAACCCTCTTCTGAGATGTCTCCTGAGGGGTTGTGTTGTCCGTGTATCAACTGGGGGTGCTTCAATTTTCATAATATCTGTGATCCGTGCAAATGTCTTGATAATTAAAATGACCATTTGCCATTTCACTCATGCTTTCCACAACATCATTCATCTTGATGATTCAATTAGCGAAGACAGTGGGATCCTTGATTGTAAGACACACTGTCACTATTTGCGGGAAAAACACACTAAAATAAAGGGATGTGCTTCTCAATGATTGTTTATCACTGGGTAATTACAGAGCCCTTGCAGCTAGTCTCTATATTTCAAGAACTTCTATTTTTTTTTCTCCTCTGGATCCAGCAGTTCTTTGTTTTAATTTACGTTCCTCTTAAATACCTCCTGCTATTTAAGCAATAATTCCTTCTAAATCAATTGTTAGCAGCAGTTAATGACTGGTTCGTTAATTAATAGCTCAAAGCAAAGCTGAGGGTGTTCTCAGTTTGTGCAAACCACCAGCCTCTAACTGGGGTATTATTGCTACTGTACCCTCTAATCAATGGCTACTCACAGCCTCGTTACCAGATATCATTATAACTACAAGAAAGAATTGAATGGGAAATAGGTTACCTAGCTATATTATATTAATATGTATTATAATAGCAAGTCTATTTTTAAATTATTTGCACATCCAGATGACTTCTGTGGGATGTGCCAGTGGTAGCATACCAGCTTTTGCTGTTTAGGAATCGCATTGAACTTCAGCCTCTCTTCACTCAGTCACTCAGGGCCCAGAGACTGCTTGCTGTAGCTGCAAAACTTCCTGGCTTCTGAATCTCTTTTCCAAAATTGTAGCCTTAAGCTGGATGGCTCTCTGACAGCAAAGGGAAAGAAAATGTTGCACGTTTTCTGCCTGATAAACATATGGCTTGCTTCGTCACACCCGCCAAGTCTTTTGTATAGCAAACAGAGATGGTGGTGCTGCATCCTTGAGTGTAGCAAGCTAAGGAGCAGGGCTCAGCTCTCCTCACACCTTCAGCCCCACTCTGCCAGATCATCGGGAAGAAAGGCAGCAGCGCTTCCCGTGCAGAGAGAATTCTAGCAATCAAAGAGAAGGCGGGTGTCAAGTGTCCTTCAATTTCACTTTCTCTTTAAAACATTCTGTGAGCACTTTGTAGGAAATTGTTACCTATTGGGTAGATATTTTGTGATTCTCAAAAGTAGTGCTACCCTCTTCTTCCGGTCTCCGGCTCCTTGCGGTGGCACAAGGATGACATTGTTTACACCCTTTTCTCTCTGTGTATTTATTAAGCATTGAGATAATACTGTTAAATCGTACTCTGGGGAGTTAGGAAACAAAACTCCTTTCGTATTTCAGAATAAGCTGTTGCTGGGTAACCCTTGAGGTATGACCGCAGGCAAATGCATCTTGTGTTCCAATATCCCAGCGTCAGATTTGCTGATACACAGTGCCATAGGATCTCAGCGCCTCTAAGGGAGGAGAAAAGTTGGTGGTGCCAGAAATAGGAAGGAATTGTGAATTGTAGCCTGGTTATCCTTTGCTTTACATTGAATATCAAGGCCATGGTGGGGAAAACCACGGAGACAGCTGACCCAAGCTCGTGGGAGCTCACAGACTATGGCCTGACAGCTGGGGAACCTATATGGCACCGAACGAGACCCCCTGACTGTAGGTGAAAGTTATGTCACTTGATCTGTTGGGGCTTGCTGGCAGCAGCACCAGGGCCTGTACCAGGGTCATGAACTGGCTCTTTGGAGCCCATTTGCTATGGGCTTGCTCAGCCCTTGCTCAGCCTTGATAGAGGAAATAGGGCTTGGTACTGCCTCAACTTGGTATACTAGACTTTGTTGACTCCCCAAGGGAGGCTCCTAATGAGAAGTGGATGGCGGATGCCAAGAAAGGAAGGCAGGAGGGGTTAAGGGAAGGTGGGAGAACTTGGGTTGGTATGTAAAATGAAAAATAATTTTTAAAAATAAATTAAAAATATGAAAGGAAAGTAGAAATCAAACAGCCGTGTGCCAAGGCCACTGAGGGGGAAGAGAGAGACGTAGGTATGTGTGAGCACCAGAGTAAGGAACGGAAAAGTATAGACGTATTACCCAAATTACAGACAGTGAAGACCAAGCTCACATGGTGCCCTCATTCCTGTGCAAACCACAAATCATGCTTTAGGTTGAGTCAAAAAGAAGATAAAGCTCAGAAGTGGCATTCTTCTGCAAGGCTAGCCTTCAAGCTTACTTAGGGGGCTGCTACCCACCCCAAGGGGCTCTGTCTAGACACATTTCATTACTTTTGCAATTTCTGAAATCACATATTTCACAAAAACTCCGCCACCGTGACAGAACAAACAAAGTGCACCCATTATGACAATAAATGCCAAGCAATCTTCCCATCTACAGAGATGATTAAAATTTAAAAGATTAAAATATCCACAGCAATGTTTTTTTTTTCAAAGCTAAACTATTCTCAAATGGATTACCCATCCGTGAGTCTACCTATAATGGTAGACGCTGGAAATACAGTACTTTCATCAAAATTGTAATGGATACCTTTTACTCTGCATCCATTTGAACAGCTTTCTCAGACTTAGGGGAAGCAGATTTATATGAATGTTCACAGGACTTTATTTTCTTAGCTTTATTGCTACTCTAAATAGCAATGGAAAATTATAATCTTGGCTTGCCGATCTAGATTAGTCTTTCCTAAGTGCTGGGCCTCATTTGATCTGACGCCAACAGTAAAGCTGCCTAACTAGTGTTTCCACATGCATTTTAGTGCAGGTCTCCAGTAAGGAGCAACCCATGATGGGGCTAAAGTCAAACCAAAATGCCACCGCAGAGCTCCCTGGATCTGGCGCATTTATATCCAGTATAAACGGCAGTGACCTTAGAATCTTACATCCTTCTCTTAATGGATGATGATGTCGTCGTCTTCCTTTTCATCTTTCTTTGTTTTGTTTTGATTTTTTTGTTTGTTTGTTTGTTTTTGTTTTTGTGAGCTTTTTTTTTTTCAGATAGGGTTTCTCTGTAGCTTTAGGGCCTGTCCTGGAACTCCCTTTCTATACCATATTGGCCTCAAGTGCACAGAGATCCACCTGTCTCTGCCTCCTGAATGCTGGGCTTGGAGGGGTGCACCACCACCACCCAGCCTTCTGTTCATCTTTCAAGCCCCACCCTTTTACCGTGTGTGTGTGTTGCTTCCATTTTTACTGTGCACCCATAAACCCATCCTGACTGAAAGAAGTTGGAAAAGAAAGGTCGTTCTTGTTGCCTTCTGTGGACCCCCGCTCATCTAAGACTGAGATGGGTGACTCTTCTCTTGTAGTATTCCTTACCGGAAAGATCATCGTCATGGCCAAACCTCAAGTTCACCAGAGAGAAGCTCAGGAACCATGGAACTGATTGGGCTTGGCTGGCTAGCTTTAGCAGACTTCACTGAGAGTCAGCAGGGCGTACATATGCATCATGAACCCAGCGGAGGTGCTCAACCTGGTAGTTGAGCCAGAGGAAGACTCCCCTAGCTCACCCAAGGCAGTAGTTACGTGAGCACACAGCCTTAGTAATATGAGAGAGCCAACACGGCCTTTGGTATTTCCAAATGATCTCTGAAATAATGATAGCTGGGCATCTTCAGTTAACAATGATATTTCTACAGCTGTCAAAGCAGAAGGGAACAAAAATTGCATCATGTCCTACCTGTACCAAAGACAGTTTCTTCATTCAATTCAGCTGTTTTATAACTTTTATCTATTCTTCTCTGGAGAGAGGCTGCCACTTAGCCCTTTACATCAACGGATTAGTCGTGGATTGAAAACCCAGGCCCAATCTATGGTTCTATTAGTCCGGGACCACCTGTGGTAGACCACATACCAATATTTTAGTTAATTCGGCTGTGTTTACAATATGTAAGAATGCAAGAAGGAATGTGTCGTGCACAATCAATTTATTTTTCACACACAACTGACTCAACATATTTGGCCTTTAAAACACACTAATTAGTCACACAGTTGGCAAATATTCAAAATACTGCAGGAATGGAAACTCATGCCTTAAAAAGAATTTTCACACTTTTCGTTTTCTGTGAAAATAGTGCTTCTAGTTCCTTCAGCATTTGTCTCCGAGTTCATTTGGAATGTTTAATGCCCACACAGCTGTGCTCAAAGCAATTCTGTACCTGTAAGCTCTGTGTAAATCCAGGGAGCAAATGGGAGCAGCACTTTGCTTTTCATATTTCCAACTTGCACAAAAGGAAGTTCAGGCTATGAGAAATCCACAGAAAAAAGACCCAAGAAGCCAGGCACCACGAAAGAAGTTCTGAGTGTTCAAGAGTTTTTGTTTTTTTTTTTTCAGAAATATTTGTTAATCATGTGTACAATATTCTATATGTGTGTATGTCTGCAGGCCAGAAGGGGGCACCAGACCTCATCACAGATGGTTGTGAGCCACCATGTGGTTGCAGGGAATTGAACTCAGGACCTTTGGAAGAGCAGGCAATGCTCTTAACCACTGAGCCATCTCTTCAGGCCTGTTTAAGAGGCTTTTGACTGGAGTGTTGGATCCTTGGATTGAATTTTTGTGTTATGAACAGAGAAAAGTGTCTTCAACCCACAGCCTGCAGGCAGCCAAGGATAATTATGGATGTGACCCAATACAAAATAATAAACTTACTTAAAACATTGTGTTCGTTTACTTATTTGTTTATTTGTTTGGTTTTCTTGTTTATTTGTTTGTTTTATAATTCTGTCCCATGATTCTCTAGCAAGAAGCTTTTAGAAGATAATATCAACTGGTGTTGTTCCAAAAGACTAGATATCTTTGTTAGACATAGAGCAGAGAAAGCACCAAGTACGAGATGCTGCGCACCGCGCCCCCGTGTCTGCGCTAGGTGCACGTGAACCCAGTTACCGAGCTTCAGGCAAGGGGCTGGAGGTTAAAATACATAGACACACACAGCCAGAGAGACAGCGACACGGGTCATCCTTGAATGACCAAGAATGCCCCCTTTATTGTATTCAGGGGCAGATTATATAGAGATAGCCCTGTTCCAGCCAAACCCACCAGAAACCACTCTCCTGCCATCAGGAACTCCTGAAGGTCACGTGCTCAGAGCAGCTGTAGGCACTCAGAGCCTGGTCTACCAAGGGAGTTCCAGGACAGGCTCCAAAGCCACAGAGAAACCCTGTCTCGAAAAACCAAAAAAAAAAAAAAAAAAGAAATTCAGGATCTGGGGTCTCACTGCTCCCAACAATGAGAAGTCTTTTTGTTGTTGTTGTTGTTCGTTTATTTGATTTTTAAGACAAGATCCCTTGGTTAAACTGGAACTTGCTATTTAGATCAGGCTAACCTCAAACTCATAAAGAACCACCTTCCTCTGCCTCCACCATGCTGGTATTAAAGGCATATACCACCATATCTGGGTAGTTAAGCCAATATTTGACTGTCAGTGAGCATAGAAAGAAAATGGAGGAAGCCTACTTTTTCTTTGTCATCTCCAGGTTGCCTATGGTAAGAACCTCAATATAGACCTTCTTACATTTGCTGAACTTAAGAACAGAGACACCTCATTATTTTAAACACACGTTGAGTTTTATAAAATACCATACTATTTCTATATGTGATATGCATTAACGGTAATTTTTATTTTATTTTACATTTATCAGCATTTTCCTTGCATGTGTGTCTTGCATCCCTTGCATGCTTGGGCACCAAGAGACCAAAACAGAGCACATCAAATCTCCTGAAACTCTAGTTACAGATGGTTGTGAGCCCCAGTGTGAGTGCTGGAATCAAACCCACGTCCTACACTGAGACAGCCCCCAAGTAGAACTTTTTGTGTTCCTACTTAGATGAACAGCCTTCAAAACCGTCCGAAGGAGCAGATTAGGACTTCGAGTTCACAGACGTTTCAGTTTTGTTAAGGGAAGGCACTGGCCTCGAGATCTGTGTCCTGCTCGGTGAAACTCGTGGAAAAGTGTTTACTAAATCTGTTCCGATTTTCCAACCTGACTTTGAAGGTGCAGCTCAGAACTGAACAGAAGACACTGCTTTGGAAAGCAGGGAGGTTTGTACGCTGGAAAGAAATGCATCCAAAATAGTTTCGACACCGAAAAGAGAGGCTGTGTGTGAAATGTACTGCGGAAAATGAGCTCATGCCTCAGAGCAGATGTGAACGCACTGGTCTTAATAAGTAAGCAGGATGAGCTGATGATCCCTTGGCTCTCGTAGCTCCTGCCGTTGCCATGAGAGAGCGCTGGTCACACTGCCTGGCGTGTATTGTCACATCTTGGTATGAGAGAATAAAACTCCTTTGTTCCTTAAAATGTTTTCTCTGTGGAAGAATCCCAAACCCAAATTTCATCTTACTTTGATTTTTTAAAATATATTCCATTGTTTTCATCCATTTGTTATCGAACACATCCTTTTAATTCCTCCAATTTGCCGGCTATTTTGTTTTCAGCTTTAAAAATCTAAGCAGATGAAAAATATTGGCTTTTTTTTTTTTTTACTTCAAAGGCCTTTCGTCATTGTTTGATCTACTCAGGACTTGATATTTATATTTGGTAAATTTATTTGAGCACTTTGAAAATTACCTCAACATTTTCTCTAGACCATCTAATACAGAGGGATTTGTAGGGTCCATCAATTAAGTCATAATTTGAAGAGTTTAGTTAAATTTCATGTGGGAAACATCCACAAGGCAGCCAGGCCACTTAGTTAGCCCACGTTATTATTCATTATTAAGCTGGTTCTCTTTTCTGGGCTACACATTTTTATTGAGTGTTCATTATAAGAAATTTTCTTGTCTGCTTCCTTTACAGTAATTTTTTTTCCTCATAAAAACTCAAAATCTCCACAGGATCAAAAATCTTCCATCCTCCTCCTAGAAACGTACCGTCTAAGACCAGGAGCTTTGGGGGTATCTCATGGTCCTTGAAAAATTGCTTCCTGGCTAGAAAAAGGGCTAATTCCATTTTCTTTACCCTGCATGACTCCTGTTGGTACTCAATAAGTGTTAAGTACCAATAATAACTAAGCTTGTAATCAGAACTTCTCTTCATATAAACTAGTTTGTCTCAACCTTGTTTTTACCCTGTGTCTCCTAGTAATTGTCTAGCATTTTCCCTGCTGTTCTTGTCTTTTTAATTACATCCTCCTGACATGAGTCTTACAGCGTCTTAAAGCAAATGGAAGAAAGGCTTAATGCTTTCTCCACACAAGGAGCAGCAGGGTGCAGGTGCCTCGCAGTCAGCATAAGTTCCAAAGGAATCAGTAAGGTTTTCCTTTCCTTACTCACAGAAGCAAAATAAGAGAATCAGGGAGAGCTGGAGAACAGAAAAAATGCAAGGAGAAATAGCTCACCTAAGTTTCTCCATGTGGACAAGCACAGCTTTGGTTTATTATATCTTCATTTTACTGGGAAGAGTTACTGGATTCTAAAAATTCAGTCACAGGGGAAGACATTTGCTTGGCATTAAGGGAGAGGTAAGAAGACATAAATACATGAGTTTTATTGACTTTTGAGATTACGCATTTTGTTAATAGAAAATGCATGTCTATAGACTAAAGGAAATATAAAAAGTTGACCCATCTCTACCCTTAGAATTGATGTCATTGATTAAAAAGACAAGTGTTCTGATATCCATGGCTGTGTGAAGCTCTCCCCACAGCACCAGGGTTTCACAGTTCAAGAACATCTAAGGATGCCCAGGCTGGACTAACTGGACTAAGTGCCTCTATCATTCTGTCTTGTTTCTCCACTCCTATGGTCACCATGAAACCACTGTATTAGTCTCTGTTACTGTGGCAAAACACCTAACATCAGCACCTCTAAGGGGAGGGATTTATTGTAGCTCATTGTCGCCAAGGTCTCAGTTCATGGTCTCTTGTGCTCTTGCACTTGGGCAGAACCTCATGGTGGCAAGATGTGGCATAGGAAGGCTTGTAGTAGCTAGGGAGGTGGTAGATATAAAGATGGGCTGAAGTGAAAGATGTTCCCAAGAGTCATCCTCACTTCCAAGTCAGTCTCCCATCCCACTTCTCTGTCTTCCAGTGACACCACTTTGTGTTTTCTGCTTTGTGTGTCTTGTTTACTTAGTGTACAGTAGATATTCAATGTAGTAATGATGAAAATGATCAAAATTTCCACTGTGATTAATTCTGGGCTAGGGACTCATGGAGGCCTGTTCAAAAATAGAAGTTGTGTGATGGTAAATCTGAAACAGAGGTCTCTCTTCTCTTTTCCCGTCTTTTTTAGATTCTTCCTTGAGGATAAACATTTAGGTTTGAAAACTCATGTCAACAGAGGACACCAGCCATCAAGTAAAGTTTCTGAAGGACCAACCATAACTTCAGAATCATTATCTTCGTTTTGTTTGTTTGTGTTTGTGTAAGTGACCAAATGTGTGTGTGTGTGTGTGTGCATGCGTGTGTGTGACTGTGTATGCAGACCAGCAGATGACTTCAGTTTTCATCCTCAGGAAGATATTCCATCTTATTTTAAACAGGGGCATTCATTGGCTGACAGCTCACCAATAAGGTTAAACTGGGTTTCCAGTGAGCCCCACACAGCTTCCTATCTCCAGCAATGGATTCTATAAGATAAAGTCTAATTCTCATCAAAGGCAAATGTATTACCAACTTGCCCATCTCCTTCTACCAGCTTCACACATTTTTTCATTCAATATTTGTTGAACATGGGTGCTATGTACAAGGGAACTTTCAACGATAACTGGAGTTTCTGCTTTCAAGATTAGAGCCTGTAGAAACACTAAATTGAAAATATTAAAATAATCATTAAATTAGTAGTTCAGATAAAGACAACTGTCATGAGTACTATACCTAAAAACCTGGGGTGTTATATAAGTATATCATAAAATTAGCTCATTTTCTTTACAGAATTGTAATTCTTTTCAGAGAAATAAACTGTCATTTTTTTCCTTGTACAAAAACATTGAAAGATATTTTGAACCATTATTTCAATTTCAGCACCTAGCTTATATTGTAAAATAGTAGATATTTTCTATGCCTTGGTAGAATGTTACAACCCACCATAAGCAGAGATTAGTGCCAATATTTTATCCTTTCTTTTTCTAGATGAGGTTTCTCTGTGTTACATCTCTCTCTGATTGTCCTGGAACTCGCTTTGTAGACCAGGATGGCCTTATACTCACAGAGATCCTCTTGTCTCTGCCTCTCAAGTGCTGGGATTAAAGATATGTGTCACCACTGCCCAGCTGCAACATTTTATCCTTTCTATCTTCAATATCATGAAATAGATTCAAGTTCCTTTTATTGTCTGAAATATCAGCATTACTTTCTCAGGATGATTTTTATTTAAAAAGATTCTTTTTATTAGCATGTGTTAATTGTACAATATAATGGCTTTCTCTGTAAGATTTCCATACCTCCATGTAAAGTCCTTTGGTCATGTTCAACACCTAGCCCTTTCTCGTATGCCATGTTGGAATTGGTAACTTTTTTAAACAGCATGAGATGAAAGCAGGGAGACAAACTAAGAAATGGCCCTTAGTTTCTTGAAAAACCAGTCCTTCCAATCAAATGACTCTTTTCTGTTTCTTTTTTCCTTAACAGGTGAAGCATAGCTCCACTGTAAATCCTACCCACCTGCTGTGCACACTGAGACTCTGCCTTGGCAGTGTGCTAATGAAAATGTGAGCCAAGCATCACGCCCTTTCCTTCTCCGGTGCTTTCCTGAAGCTGGGACCAGAAACAGCAACCAGAAATCCACAACTAGACTTCTGCTATCTCTCCTGAAAGATTTAGAACCTATTTTTTTCCTAGACTTTCCAATGATTCTAAGAGCTGCAAAAATTTCCTAGTAACTTCATCCTGCTTAAAGTAGAGTTACCTTCTGGTAAAACTACTCAAACTGGCTAACATATAGACTGAGTGTCAATGTAGTAAGAGATAGAAGGAATAGCATATATCCTCCAAACCAAGATAACACATACCCTTTTAAGAAATAAAATAATTATTTTAAATTTAACAATTCACTTCATAGAATGTATTAAAAGGAAAGCAAAGTTTTAAATCTTCACTAAACAAATATAGAAGCTAATCCTAATATGCCTATTTATAATCAGCGCCTAAGAGACAGAAAAGGAAACCAAAAATCTATGCGTAGGACTCTAAGTTAGCAGATGGAAGTCTTTGCATGGAGCTCACTAGGCTTTCAGATCTTCAGTGTATATGGAATCCCAGAAGTGGCCACAATAGCAGAGCCACACTTCTTAGTCATCACACCCCTTCACTTGCTGTTCCCCTTCTTCCATTAGCTCACATAAGTTCTACTTCCTGTCATCTTGGGGCCCTGGGAAAGTGGGCTCCATTACTTCAGAGGCTTATGCCACTCAAATCTTGGGCAGTCTTAGGAAGTTTATGGATGATAAATCAGAACACAATGTAAAGCTGGAATACAAACAAAATATGTCGAAATGTAACTAGCAATATATTAAAATAAAGTTACCTTATAATCATAGTTTATCATCATGTTTAATGATGTGTCTAGTGTTAGAATTAGCACCGCAATATCTACAAAGGCATAATTATCATAAATTATATTTTGATTTACATGCAAAGCAAAATATGAAATGTAAATATCTATGTAAATACCTCTGTCTAAGTAAGAAGGTTCTGAATTTTTATTTTGATGAGATGTTGGCCACCCCACTTAAATCTAAGCTTAAAACTCCTTCTGTTGTAACAGAAGAAGCAGCTGTTTTGATTTCGCTTTGTCAACTTGACAGTAAGATAGACATACCTAGGAAAAAGAATTTTTAGGTAAGGAATTGTACCCATCAGTTCTGTGGGCATGTCTGTGGATCATGATCTTGATTAATGACTGACATAGGGGGACCTAGCTCACTGTGGACTGTGTCTTCCCTGGGCAGGTGCTTCTTGGTTGTATGAAAACCCAGGATGAGCAAGTCATGGACAGCAAATCAGTAAGCAGCACTCCTCCATGGCCTCTGCATTCCTGCCTCCAGTTTCTTGCCTCAAGTTCCTGTCTTGACTACGTTCAGTGATTTGACTTCCAGTTCCTGGAAGCAAAGTTGTTTTTGATTATCATGTTTTATCACAGTAAATTATCTTTGTTAATTAAGTTTTCTTTTCAAACATAGAAATTAAATGAGTGACGTTTCAATATGGAACTACACCCATAAACCCCACCAACCTGACTGGTTAGCAATGAGCAGAACAAGGACAGCAAAAATTATGCCTGTTAACATAAATGGGAGAAGAGGCCTTGACCCTGCACAAAAAACAACAGAGCATACTAACACGGATGGGAGAAAGTCCATGAGGCCTCAATCGTACACAAAGAACTATAGACAACTAAGGAATGCCAGGAGCAAAAGAAATAATCTTCTCCCGGAAGAACACATAAAATGTCCAGCCCTGAAAACTTAATATATAATATGGAAATACTTCTCAGTCACTAAACTTTGTTAGTAACATTTGGAATTTGTGACTAAGTTTGGTTTAACAGTTGAATGTAAGATATATTGGGGATGGAAGATGTAAATAAGCTAGTCAATGAAAGGGTTTGGAACAGACAATAAATGAAGTGATTTATATTAGCTGCATTAAGCTTGGAATAAATCAATAAATATTTATCACCTAAATTTAGAAAGTGTATCATTGAACTAACCGTCATCCTTAAATCAGATGATGGATGGTCAAGCAAATGATTTGAAAGAATATTGAATATTTTGTTTCCCCAAAAGTATCTACCACCAAATACTTCCAGGCACACTACTGTTAGAAGTGTATGCAACTCAAGAAAATGGTAAAACTGTGTGAAATCTGGTACATTAAAATTATGCGGTGGGAGACTTCGTGAATGTTCTCCCCAAATACAGAGATTTTGAAAACTGGTTTGTCTATATGTCACAAAATAAATTAGAGAGTTGGAGCTTAAATTCCCACTCTTTCATTTGTTAATTCCGCTATGTTAGGCGGATTCCTTTAAACATGAGTGGTTTTCCTTTCTTCACTTCTTAAATGAGAACAATGCTAATGATAGCCACCCCCACAAAGCTATGGAGAGAGTAATTACTCCATATATACAAAAGTAATGATTGTGGTGCTGGGTACATTGAAGCCATTCAATACATGTTGATTATATTTCAAAAAATATGAGTTTACTAGATCTACGAATTAAAATGCTATCATTTAAAATCATCTTCAAATGAAAGGTCTCCTATGTTCCCCTTTTCTTCTTGTATAAATCATGTGTTTGTACTTCTAGGGAGAAAGCTATAATTTGGCTGCCCATAAAATTTCCTTGATCCTGATATAATACAGAGGCCATAACACTTCAGTATTCAGGGTATTGGGAAGCACAGTGTCTACACAGAGTTCTTTGAAAGAATGCTGATTGCATTGTCTACTCCCATCTTACTGCCTTGGTACAAAATAATTATACTCTTTTGAACACAAGGTTTCCACATCCCAAGCCAGCATTTCTGGAACTCTGTCTTCTCGCTGAAGACAGGTCTTAAAATTATGAGACACAGTTTCACATTGTTCTTCAGATGACAAAGGCAATGTTTAATATAAGGAGCTTGAGCCTTTGCAGGAGCTTTAGTATGACATAGGAGGCCAGGGTGAAACGGGCCTCAGTGCCAAGAGTTCACTTAAACATGTCCTGAGTTGTAACTCAGTGTGAAGAAAGAAAAGAGATCAGGGGATTTCCTGGCTGTTTTTTCAAAGAGGAAATCAGCAACTCTTCTGGCAGTATATGAAGAGAAGGCACAGTTACACTCAGGAGTCTTTCCAGGGGACCTGTATCTTAATCCTACTTAAAATCACATCTGCATCTTTGCGTGAGGGAAAATGTTGGTCATGCCCCATTGAATGACATCACACAGTTTCTGAGTAGATTTCCTGTTCACACTGGTTTAGCTACACTGTAGCATGATAAATAAAAACCCAGAGACAGATACTGGTGCTGTTGGACAATGGTCTGTACCCTGGCCCTTGTATTTTAAGTAAACACTGATTGGCCAGTAGTCAGGCAAGAAGTATAGGTGGGGCAACAAGGCAGGAAGTATAGGTGGGACAATGAGAATTCTGGGAAGAGAGAAGATCCAGTCTGCAGTCGTCACTGAGACAGAGAGAAAGCCAGACACAGAGCAAGCAAGATGTAACTGCCTCACCGAAAAAGATACCAAGCCATGTGGCTAGCACAGACAATAATTATGGGCTAATATAAGGTATAAGAGTTAATAAGAAGGGCTGGTGAGATGGCCCAGTGGTTAAGACCCCTGTCTGCTCTTCCACAGGACCCAGGTTCAATTCCCAGCACCCAGATGGCAGCTCACAACTGTCTGTAACTCCAGTTCCAGGGGATCTAATCTCCTCACACAGACATACATGCAGGCAAAACACCAATGCACATAAAATAAAAATTGGTTATATATATAAATAAAAAGAGTTAGCAAGAAGCCTGAGCTAATAGGCCAATTAGTTTATAATTAATGTAGACCTCTGTGTATTTCTTTGTGAATGAATGGCTGCTTAACCGGGCAGGACCAGGTGGGACAAAAAACTTGGTCAACATATTGGGGTTCAACCTAAAGGTCAGAAAAGCAAAACCAGCCAGCTACTGGCTCTTACCTCTACTTCAGTCTGATAAGGCAATCCTGCCTCTAGGAATCTTAGAATGTGACAAAGAGTCGCTTCCTCCCATTTTATACTCCTCTCTAGGGCTGGGATTAAATGTGTGAACAACTACTGCCTGGTTTCTACAGCAAACTAGGGTGGCTACTGGGATTAAGGGTGTGTGCCACCCCTGCCTGGTCTGTAAGGCTGACCAGTGGGGCTCTTTTACTCTCTGATTTTCAGGCAAACTTTACTTATTAAAATACAAATGAAACAGCACTACACTACACCTTTGCTTAGTCTGTCTTTTGAGAAATCTTCCACACTTATCAAGCTGATCATGAGCAGCTTTCTGTTACTCCTCACTCAACCAAGCAAGAAACAGCCATACAGTTGACTATGTAAGCAAAAATGAATATATATATATATATATATATATATATATATATATATATAATTTGCCTTGGCCTGTCCTGGGAATTGGGTTTTTCCTTTGCTGCTTCACTGAGTTTGCCTCTGCCAAATGCCTCCAAACTGTACCCCATCATTGGTGTGACCCTTCTCTCCACAAACCACATCAGACCCTGTTCTCTGATTTTGCCCTTATACCCCTTTTTTTGATTGGAGTTGATTTCCCAAAGATTGCTCTTGACAAAGCCCACATGGCCAGTGAGGTATCACGTTTCTTTATCTTTTGCCACTTGCATTTCAAGAGGCCTCTTATGTTCTGCCTGTAGCCCACACACTGACATAGAAACAGGATCTTTTTTCTCCTGCTCCCGCAAGTTTGCATAATGCAAGAGCCGTGGGGGGGGGGGAGCTGTGCGACCATAGTGGTGCAGGATGGGAGGCGAAGGCGATGCCTGTAATTCTGCTCTCGCTTAGAAGCACAGAGCTATACAATTGCGAAGACTATGTGAAAGGGGTGGCAAATTCCAGCTCATTTTGAGCACAGGTGGGTAAAATTATATGTAATTCAGTTATATGTAAGACAACAGAGTAATGGTGCCCCTAGAAAATTGAGTATATAGTCAACGAAGTGAATTAAATGCTGCTCTTCAAACCATACCTCCAAGTGAGACAGATTCTTCCCACAATGTGTGCAAGTTTTGTGCCCTGGATCAGGTCAAACTGCCCTGTTAGATATTTAATTTCTACTCAGGGGTAGGATTGTTCACTATCACAACCTAAATACCAAAGTACTAATAATATAGTAACTCTAAGAAAATATGCTTTTCCCACCCAATATTCCTTCCCTACAAAGAATCTACCGCTTGTTTCTAAAAATCATCTTAGAATCATTTGAGTTTTTAAGATATAGCTGCAGTAAGGCTAGGGAGAACACTGGTCAGGAAAGTGCTTATCATACAGGCATGACGACCAGTGTTTAAAATATATGAAAACAGCCCAGGGTGATGGTGTAGACTTACAACCCCAGTGTCAGGGAAGCAGAGAGAGGCTGATTGATCCATGAAGTTCGCTGGCCCACCAGATAGCCTCACCTGATAGGCAATGAGAAATACTGTCCCAAATGAAAGGTTTCCAGTCCCTGTAGAACAACACCTGAGCGTGTCTTACGGCGCTCACACAAATCTGGACACTTTTATAAGTATACATTATCATACATTTGCACATACACATACACGCACACACACACACACACACACACACACACACACACACACACACACACACACTAGGGTGATTGTAGTCACTGTGGGTTTGGGTCCACAAAAACTCTTTGAGCTAATTTCTCAGCCTTCTAAACTCTACCTTAGGGCCAACCACAGAAACTGGTATCTTTAAATATGCTTTGACCATAGTCTTGCCCAGCCTAAAGACTGCAGAGGACTTCATTCGTTTTTTACGCTTACACTAAATTCTGTGCGCTAAGTCTCTTAGCACTTTCAATGTTGTCTCTTCTTCCTATTTGATTTCATCTCAAACATTGGTCAAGCTTACTGAATAATCCAGAAGCTTAGCCTGGCTTATGAATTTAGAATCATCTCATCCCCCTTTTTAATAGCTTTCTTATTCTCTTTTCATAAAATAATACACTTTACTCACTCAGTACATCCTGAAGGCAGGATCCAATAGCTGGAATCACATCAAATCTCACAGATTTCAATCCTATTGATTATGTATGCAACATATTAACACATCTGGACACAAAGAACTTGAAGCCTTATGGTGATTGTGCATGTAGTTATAGTAACTATCCAACTAGATGTCTGTGACATGGCCGAACATGCTAGAACGGGGGTCAGCCCAGGCTCTTATCTTCCCCCATCATTTGCTTTGGGAACTTAGGCTAAGTTCGAAGCTTGTTTAATGCTCGATCATTTGTAAAATAGCAGTGGTGTCATCGTGTTCACCCATTCATTCAAAAAAGTTAGGGAACATCTACTTCATGGCTCAAAATACTCTCAGTACTAATGACATAATAGTCATTAAATAAAACTATGTAATTAACAGATTCTGTTGTAGGGAAAAGAAAAAGACTTGAATGAGTGAAGCCTGCAGTGAACATACATTTTGACATAAATATGAATATGTCATGGATCACAAAGTCAATTGACTTGTGTACATTTAACAAAGCCATTACCCAATATGGGTCCATATGGGTATTTATGATTGGCTGATCTGTGTATGCAGGTGCTAGAAACTGCAGTTTATTCCTCCTGGGTATCTGTGGTGGTTTGAAAGAAAATGGCCCCCAAAGGGAGTGGCACTATTAGGAGGCATGGCCTTGTTGGACTAGATGTGGTCTCATTGGAGGAAGTGCGTCTGTGTGGAGGCAGGTCTCATATATGCTCAAGCCATGCCCTGTGAGACAGACCACGTCTTGTTGCCCTGTAAGATACAGGATTCTCGGCTACTTCTTCATCACCATGTCTGCCTACACACTACCATGTCCTGCCATCATGATAATAGACTGAAACTCTGAACTGTAAACAAGCCCCGATTAAATGTTTGCCTTTATAAGAGTTGCCATGGTCATGGTGCCTCTTCATGACAATAGAAACCCTAGCTAAGAAAATGTTCACAGCTGGAGCCTACTAAGCTGTAGAGACCTCCGACCAAGACTAGCTAACTCCTCCTGTGCTGTATCAACCACAGAAGCCGATGATCCAGGTTCCAGGTGGTGCGGATTAGAGAGCCCCACCCATCTCAGCTTCACTCTCCGTGTACCCATGTACCTGTCCTTCATTCCTTTGCCTTCCCTTGTCAGGGTTCCAGGACCCAAACTGCACAAAACTTAGCAGTTTGTGGTTAGGATAAATGACCTACTATGTTAGTACTTATTCTGTCATATACTACACAGCAAGAAGTATATGTTATCTAGTGAATTAACATATGTTTCATGGATAAAGTGAAATACAGTGGTAAAGCTACCTTGGGGACTGAATTATTTCTTTCATTTAAGGGAATCAACACAATGCTTGGACCAGGATTGGCCCTTAGTAAATAGCCATGCTGGTAGAGGTGCTGCTCACGGAATAAATGCAGGTGTCAAGAATATGGCCATCTATGGCCTGAACAAGCCTGATGTGCCAGTGTCTACTTTCCCAGCTGTATACATCTTCTGTTCCCTTAGAAGCAGAGAGTTTGCCACTCATCAGAAACAGGAAGTCACTAGCTTCCCTGCAGGCAAACGTGTTACTGCTTCTCTCCCACAGCTGCTTTTCTGAACTTGTCTGCTTAGTGGGAAAAGATGTGAATGTTTTCTCTGGAATGTCAACAATTACACATCTTTGACGAGACATGTCTTCCCCTAACTGAATGAGGCAGACTATTCTGAACCAAGTATTATCTGCTTAGGGACAGAAAAAGAGTATGACCAAGGAAATGTGTTCCAGAGAACCCCAAACGTTGTTTATTTACTGGTGATTGTGTCTCCATCTGTCATATTAAAAAGCTGAATAAGTGAACCTTGATATCAAGTGATTACTTTCTTTCGGTCAGTGTCACCAAAAGGGTCTTGACTTTGAACCACAAGGTAGGGATGGGGAAGAATTTTTAAAATATATAATTGGTCTGAAAGCAGAGGAAGGACGAGAGACTGAGTGAGGGGTTACTAGTGGAGCAAGCAAGCTTGTGACTGGTTGCTTTTGAAGCCCTCTGTGTCAAATATTTCTGAGCATCATCAGGCATGAGAACTCTTTTTCTAAGGACCTCAGCTATATAGATATGCTCATGAGAATAAACACTGGAGTTTCACTTAAAATTACTTTTAAATTGTTTTAAAAAGAGTTTGGTGAATTGATTCGCTCTCTGACTCACTTGGTTGAGCTGTCACTCATACCATCTAGATAAATCTTAATACATTTTCCCATTTACTCATCACAAAAAGCTCAAAATAGAGATATCCCTTTCAGTACCTAGCTGTGACGCTGGCAAGGCCAAGATGCAAACGCTGGCATGTTGAGATCCAGCGTCAACTGTCCATTTTCTACTGCTGTCACTCATTAGGAATATGTGAGGACCTATGTGATCTGGGGTCGCATTCACAAGCAGGAGTGTGAGAATTTTCACATCATCATCACCGTGTTGTGTGCCCGGTGCTCTGTACTTCTCTGCTTGAGCTCTGGAGTGCCATGGAAGATGCCTTACTCATGTCGACACAGCACGAAACACTCAGGAAGGAAGCCCAGATTCTGGAGTCCAGGAGTCCCAAGATCTGCTGAGTGTCACTGGGCAGACCTGTGGCTGTGAACAAAGGGAAGCTAGACTGTCCTGGGCTGTTAGATAGGACAATGGGTACTATTTGCTCAGCTGACACACCTGACCGCTGTGCCATGACTGTTCATTCCAGCTTTGTTGCTACCTGGGAGCTGGGTGCACATGCTAATTACAAATTCCGTTCCAGATATCGTGAGACAGCATTTGCATTTTAATCAGACCTGCCAGAGGTCAGTAAGCATGCTAAGGTTGGAGAAGTCCTCCAGTGTGCTATTTCTACACTAAGCTTAAGACGAAAGAAGTCTTTGTGAGTCTGCCTATGACCTCACCTCTATGGACCTTCCAGCAAGTTCTGTCTCACTGACTCCCTGGGAATCTGTCTCCAAACAGAACCCAGGGTTGCTCTACCTGGGAACAACTTTGGCTTCTGTTCTCATATCCACCCCCATCCCCTTTTCTTCTCAACCCATGGGAATTTTTGTTCTGTTTTGTTTTTTCCAGTTTGAATAGATTCTAACTTCTTTCTGCTGTTTGTCCCATTGCCTTCTATGTCACTAGACCCACTAAGTATTTTGTGGAAAAACAGAGTCAGGAATATTAAGAACGACTCTTTAGTCCCTAATTTGCCTCAATGTTGAACTGAAAAAAAAAAAAGAAATTTAAAGACAAAGACCACTCCACTAAGTTAGGAAAAAAGAAAAGAAAATATCAGTGCAAATCCAGGGTTGGAAGAAGAACACTGACTTCAAAACAAAGTCAAAACAAAGTACTCCACTAAATTTAAATACAATGAAAATGCCAATAATATTTTCCAGGGCATGTTATTATACCATACAGATTCTATAAATCAATTCCTGTATCTATCTTTTTTCTTGGGTGCATGGAAATGTACCTATGTAATTGTGTTTACCATCTTTGGTTTCGAGGTTCCTTGACAGGAAGCTGAATGCAGTTTGTCACTATCAGAACTCTCGAGAGACTCATCAGTCAGGCAATGAGCAATCTGGGGTGGGCAGCTGACTCCACTTTTATGTTTCTGCTTGGATGGCTCTAGACAACCTTCTTTACCTCTCCAGAATTCTTCTGAATGAGCCTCGCATGACACCTAGCTCATAGTTTTTATGAGGATTAAATGAGAGCATCCTTGTAAACATGTGCATAGTATCTACCAAAATGTATACTTAATAATTGTGGCTGTGGGTGTTAGCGCTCCCTGAAGTAACTGGAAAACTATGAAAGATTTTCATCTACACCCACAGCATTGGAGGTTATTATATAAAAGCTGTAGTTGGAAGTATCATTGCCATATTGAGGTTTAGTAGTGTCTGGGTTAACCGTGTACCACTTTCTCATCTACAGACACTCACATTCCACAGTTCTTTCCCTTTCTTTCTTACACTTTCCCAGGAACACGTATGGAGATGAGACGGGAGAGCTCTTGGCACCCCTGTGTGACCAGAGACGTGAGCAGAGGGAGATGGCTGGAGAAAAGAGCTCCTGGGCTGGCCCACTCACACTTCCCTTGTGTCTGCCCACACTCTTCCTTTTCTGGGTTCTGTAAAGACTGTAAAGATCCTCAAGATGGATCAAGCCTAGGTTTTTCATCCTCTCCCAGAGAAAAGCCACCATAGGGCAGGAACAACCATCTTAAGTCTCCTATAAGGGAGACAGGTCTCTGCAATGTCAGTTTTCTGGCAATGTGGTTTCTACATGAGTTCACTGAGCATTATCAAATTGACTTGAGAAATTACAAGGTTTACCAAAAGGTTTCACACTCTGTAATTAGGGCCAGGTTCCCAAAGTTTTTTCTGTTATTGATTAAATCATACTAGGATAATTCTCCATATTTTTTTTAAAAAAAAGAATGCCTTGGTTTTTAATTTATCTAACAAAATGTGCAAAACAGTCAGCTTTATTTGGGCACAAACCTGAAATACATACACCCTAGATGTAGACTCCTCTAGAAAGTAAGAGCATCCATCAGGCCATTCACAGCCCTGGGAGGACCCCATAGCTATCATCCGACACTTTCAGACAGTGACAATTTATTAGGAAAACAATTTTGCCTCCAGAAGCTGTCATTGATTTTCCAAAATCCATTGTCGGTTTTACTTTTCTCTCCACGGGGCACGGAAGCAGTGCCTTGTGTGCTCGGAACCTCTAATGAGGTTGGAGATGGTCTTATAAGCTCTGTGGGCAGCTCTCATAGCTCCAATTGAGAATTAAGCTTGAGAATGGGCAGAGAACAGAAAATATTCTCTCAGCATATGCTCATAGTGGCAAGTGTTTGCTCAGATGGAGGCTCACAAGGCCTTCTTCCTACTGTAGCTGAAAGAATTAGGGCAGATCTAACTCAGCTGAACAGAAGCTATATTCCAGCTGAAGTATAAAAGCACCTTCAACTGTAAGTACTTGTGAGCTATGTTCTACTCAGCAGTAAAAAACAAGGACTTCTTGAATTTTGCATGCAAATGGATGGAAATAGAAAACACTATCCTGAGTGAGGTAAGCCAGACCCAAAAAGAGGAGCATGGGATGTACTCACTCATATTTGGTTTCTAGCCATAAACAAAGGACATTGAGCCTATAATTAGTGATCCTATAGAAGCTAAATAAGGAGAACCCAAAGAAAAACATATAGGCATCCTCCTGAATATTAACCTTCATCAGGTGATGAAAGTAGACAGAGATAGAGACCCACATTGGAGCACTGGACAGAAATCTCAAGGTCCAAATCAGGAGCAGATGGAGAGAGAGCACGAGCAAGGAACTCAGGACCGCGAGGGGTGCGCCCACACACTGAGACAATGGGATGTTCTATTGGGAACTCACTAAAGCCAGCTGGCCTGGGTCTGAAAAAGCCTGGGATAAAACCGGACTTGCTGAACATAGCAGACAATGAGGACTACTGAGAACTCAAGAACAATGGCAATGGGTTTCTGATCCAACTGCACGTACTGGCTTTGTGGGAGCCTAAGCAGTTTGGATGTTCACCTTACTGGACCTGGATGGAGGTGGGGGTTCCTTGGACTTCCCACAGGGCAGGGAACCCTGATTGCTCTTTGGGCTGACAAGGGAGGGGGACTTGATTGGGGAAGGGGGAGGGAAATGGGAGGCGGTGGCGGGGAAGAGACAGAAATCTTTAATAAATAAATAAATTTATAAAAAAATAGATAACAGAGTGTTTTTTTAATGTGTGAATTCAGCATGCCTGAAACATCAGAACTGAGGGAGCATCACTTTATCTATTGGATTTCTAGGATTTGGTGGAGTTAGGTGACATGGCAGGAGCAGAATTAAACAAGTTATGAACTCCGGAATCCATTTAAAACTATTACAACTCTTTCTGTGTTGAAATTGGCCAAGACACCGATCAGTTCACTGCTGGATCCATCAACAAGGCTTTAGCCTCTTTCACCTGACAGAAACTGGATTCTCCACAAAACAATGACAGCCTGTGTGTGAAGGTCCAGTCAGGCATCAACTTTGACCTCTGTCCAGTCCACAGAGGCCCTTTGTTCCCTGTCTGCCTTGAGACCTTCAGATGTGCCAGGTGTCTCTGTTTGGTTCCTGTTATCATCTTCCTTTGGTTTATTCAGGAGTCAAGAAGGCTTGTGTAATTCATTCTCAGTCTTCCAAGTCAGGAAGCGGCCCTCTCCCAGGCTCTGAGCATTCCAGCTCTCAGTCCAGCCAAAGCCAATAAGAGAACCCAAATCAGCAGAGGGCAAGCATTGGTTTTGGCACATCTGTCAATGTATAACCCAGGGATGCTTCCTCATGTAAAGGGGAGTATGTAACCCTGTTATTTTCAAAAGA
Source organism: Microtus ochrogaster (assembly GCF_000317375.1). Taxonomy (NCBI): domain Eukaryota; kingdom Metazoa; phylum Chordata; class Mammalia; order Rodentia; family Cricetidae; genus Microtus; species Microtus ochrogaster. Next base: position 31,423,943 of record NC_022022.1, on the reverse strand, counting down.
CTCATTAATACCATTTCTGCCTCTTCAGAACTGAACGGTGAATCTGCCTTCCCACCTTACCACAATATACAGCAAAAAAGAAAAAAAAATCCCAAGATGGGCTAAAAATACCTGATCCAGCTTCAGTGCTTCTGTGAGAAGGCTGAGCATACTCAAGACATCTATGGTAAAGACAGTGCCAACGTTATACGCAGTGTCACGTTCTGATGAGTTAATTGCCTTAATTGAACATTAAGTGCAGCAGAGGGAAAGGGAACATTAACGCCTGAGATTTTACTTTTTCACACATAAAATAAAATGGCAAATAGAAACTTAACACCATCTGAGAACATGTGTGTGCAAAGGCAACTTTTAAGCACACACACACAAAACCTTCTGAAATTTTGCAGACGAGAAAGCCTCATGAATAAAAATAAATAAATAAGATCACGTTTCGCCAATTTTCAAAGAAGAAAAAGTGGGGCACAGCAGAGTTCTGTGTCCCTCCTTCCCAGTATGTGTTAGGAAAGAGAGCAGGGATTTTACGAGTCAGGAAGACCCATACGTTAAATCTTCCTGCCTCAAATAGTGTGCGTCGTGACAGCCGGACGTATAAATGGTTTCAGCTTCCTTACCTGAAGGAAGGTAAGGAATTACTTTTCATCAAGTCAAGAGTAATTCCTCTTTCAAAACTTAAGTGGAGAGAGGATGGAGGGATGCTGGAGGGGAAGTGGGGAGAGAGGGAGGGAGGCAGAACCTTGGTCATACACCGGGGCTTCAATAAATGTTAGCTCACTCTGCAGTGCATGGATAGATGCGGAAATGAGTAGAACTAAAGAAAAAATAGTCAAAAGAAAGTAAGGCCAGTGGTGAGTGATGGGACCCAAACAGGGGTGTATGGAGCCAGCTCCTAAGGACAGTGACACCAAGAGAACTCAGTGACGTGAGCGTCTCAGAGGTCCAGGCCCCACTGTCATGATTGTGGAAAGACAGTGAAGGAGGCGTTTAGTCCATGGAGGAGAGTGGGCACTCATCACCTGTGCTGAGCATCACAGGTCTCAAAGAAGGAACTCCAGAAGAACCTCTCAGGAAGGTTTTCCAGATATTCAGCACGTGTCACCCAGTGTGTGACAAGGCCCCCCGGAACAGACATAAGCCCACCACCTAGACACCTTCAGGTGCCCTTCTGTTGGGGCAGTATGAGTTTCTCTTCTTCCAGATTCATGGGATACTTGCCCTGCTTTCTCATAAAGAGATATTAATATTCTTCAGATGTATAACTGCTCCCATTCTGTGGGTGGCCTTTTTACCTGGTTGATTATTTCTTTGTCTACTCAGAAGCTTTTCAGTTTTATAAAGTCTTGGATATACAATATCAAATGGTCAGCCATGAAAACAAACATATAAGTAACATTACACAGAGCAATTGGGTTGTACTTAAGTATTTTGGAGCAGATATGTACGTACATGCTGGGAAATGATCCTTTTGTACACTGTAAAGATTCTTCACTCAAATTGGTTTAATAAAACACAGACTGGCTGGTCACCAGGCTGGAAGTATAGGCAGGACAGTCAAACTAAGGATGCTGGGATGAAGAAGGGTGGAGTCTGAGGAAGCACCAGCAGATGCAGAAGAAGCAGGACATGTAGAAAATGAGGTAATAAGCCATGAGCTACGTGGAAGAGGATAGATAAGAAATATGCGTTAATTTAAAATATAATAGTTAGTTAGCTAGTAAGAAGCATGAGCTATCAGCCAAACACTTACAATTAATATTAAGTCTCTAAGTCGGTTTTTTTGGATCTGAGGAGCAGGAAAGAAAAGCATGCCTATATAGACATATATGAAATTAAGAACAATTAATGAAAAAAGAGGTCATGAATTTGAAAGAGAGCAAGGAGGGATAAATGGGAGGATTTTGGAGAGAGAAAAGGGAAGGGAGAAATGGTATAATTTTATTATAATCTCAAAATATAAATAATTTTTAACTCAGTTAAATATGTTGAACTATATTTTTAATAAGAATTAATTACAGAAATAAAAATATTTTAAAGAGGAAATTGCGCATACAAAAGGAAAATAGCTTGCAAATATATGAACAGAAGGCATCTGTCTACAAGACAAGGAGGGAATCTTAGCGTATATCCTCCCTTCACAGCTATTCAAAGGGACCTTACCAAGCCCTAGGTGCCAGATTTCTACCTTTCAGAACTGTGAGCATATAAATGTCTGTTGCTTAAACTAGTTAGTTATTGTGAGTTCATTAAGGCAGCTCTAACTTAATATCTACAAAATATCTACATGTTAGTCAGTTTTCTGGTACTGTAATGAAACACCTCATACAGTCACCTTAAGAAACTCCACATTCGAGATCACAGTTTTGGAGGGCCAGTCCATGACTGGCCAGCCCCACAGCTTTGGATTCCCTGTGAGACAGTTTTTCTTGGTGCGAATGCCTGGTGAGGAAGAATGCCTCACCTCGTGGCTAGGACAAAAGCTAACATGGGCTAAAGAAAGAGGCCAGACTGGATTTCATATTCTCCTGCAAGTCAACACCAGCAATGACCTAAGTCCCACATTTCAAGGTCACATTACCTTGGATTATGCACCACCCAGGGGACTTGGTCTTTGACATATGGTACTCCAGGGAACACTTATCACCCAAGGAATAGCCACCTCCTGAATTTGCTCTGCATGCACATTGTTTACATCACTGCATTTGTTCCTCAAGAGAACATTCAGTCTCCAACTCCACGTCTTCCCGTATAATGAGAATTTTAGCGTTCTCTTGGTAGGAGACGTGTTCATTTCCCTTATCAGTTTTCGAAGTCCATTTTCTCTTGGTTTTGTTCACAATCATTCTGTGGCCACATCAGTGAACCCCACCCAGGAGCAAATGTTGACTGTTGTCTGACAAAGGTTTTATAAAAGAACAGAAGTCAACAAGCAAAGACTGGGGAATTGGAGATCCAAAGAAAATTCCAGTTGACCTTAATTAGAGAGTCCACGACCTCCAAAATACTAGGAAAACGTCTATGTGAGAATAGTCTGATATAATTTTAGGGAAGTATACATAGGATCCTGAACGCTGAAAGAGTCATTGAAGGAATTTTGCAGTTGCTGGCTTCTTTGGTTTGACTGCAGTATTGAAATAGATGCAGCCTTTGGGGAGAACACATTTGGCTGTGGTTTCAGAAGATGCATTTGTTAAAATACAACATGGAGAGCATGAGAAAGTTATAAACTGTGCTAGGCTGACACCTTGACAACAATAATGATGCTATAGAAATGGGAAGACATGGTATGTGTAGGGAAAAACTATGAGAGAGAACAGAATTCTTACTTGAAATATAAGATGACCTCGGGTTCTTCATCTGGATGACGAAAAACTTTTTAGCAAAAATCAGAAATGAAGGAGAGAGGGAAGAAGGGAGAGAGGGAGGGAGGGAGGGAGTGAGGGAGGAAGAGAAGGAGGGAAGGAGGGGAGGAGGCAGGAAGAGAGGGAGGAAGATGGCTCAGCAGTTGTGAGCTACAATCTGGTTTCTGGCTCCTATGTCTGGTGGCTCACAATCGCCTATAACTCCAGCTCCAGGGGATCACAAGCCTTCACCTTCAGCTGCCTCCTGCATTCATGTGTCCAAAATCACACAGACACACATGCGCGTGCGCACACACACACACACACACACACACACACATAATCAAAAAGAGATCCATAAAAAGCGAAAAAGCAAATGATAAGCAGCTTATGCTGAATAATATCTGTTGTTCAGCAAATGATACTGTGGATAACAAAGAAGTAAGAGCTGCTAATAAATGTTTTGTTTTCTAGATGTAAGTTAAAAAAAAAAACTTCCTCGGACAAAAAATGCCAAATCTAACATAAGCTAGAGCACTAAAATCTTAAGCTACTGTTTGTTAAAATCATACGCAGTGTGGGTAGTATTGAGCTCTTACCTAACATTTATGAAGTGCTCTTGGTTTCTGGTGCTGATAAAAAGTAAAATTAAGAACAATGTATCTCACCTGTATTTTGGGTTAAGAAATTCATTCCGCTTTTCAGAAAATAGAGATAATAGTTTTTTTCTTTATGTTAAAGAGAATTTGATCACTCTTGTTCTGCAGAAGGAAACAACATTCTTCCGTATACACATACACATATGCACACACACACCACACACAACATACACATGTGCACACACACTACACATGCCACACACAAGCACACATGCACACACACCATGCACACACATCACATACACACACTGCGCACACACATACACACACACACTGCACATACATGCACACATACCAATACAAACCACATTGCTTCCTAGAATTAGTTTCTAAATTATTTCCTTTTCAGTATGCAGATATCATAAGGCTTGATAAATAAATGTTAAATTATAAAATAATAGCCATTCACCTCCATTCTCAGTAAAGAATGAAAATCAATACTGGCTGGATCTTTTAGAGAATTGCTAGGATGGCCATAGGAAGATTGTTAAGCTCACATTTGCACCATAACCTTCCCCCTGCTTTGGATTGGATTACATGATTCCATAATCACTTTCCCCACTGTCTCCTTCTCTTGGACTCAGTTCTAATCAAGTAGAGAAAATGAGAGGACTGTAAGCAAGGAGAAGAAGAAAATGCTACACAAACGTCAGAGGCAGCTGAGGATTTTGAGAAAGGGGAACTGACTTCATACCTGGCAAACATTTGATCACGGAAATGTAGACTTCAAGATTCCAGACAGATTATAAAATAAATGTGACAAAATCATGTGAATGCCCAAATCATAGAGTCACCATTTGTGATTATATAACATCCCTGAACCCAATATCATGTGAGTGTTGCCTTCTCATGCACCAAGTTCAAAGGGTTTTATATACTTGGGGCTGGATTTCATGTTTCAGTTGAGTTCAAGCCAGTATAGAACTCACTGCAGTCTGGGAAATGAAATTCTTTTCACTTCAAGGGAAAAATATGAAAAGAAATAACCTTTGAAAAATGCTGATGAAATGTAACTTTTCCCCATAATAATTTTCTGGCATTTATGACAAAGATCCTCTGTTACTTACAACTTCCAGCAAACGCAACGAACTGACAGGGGAGGGATATTAATATATCTCTGAGTAGCGAGGGAGCTGTTTCTCAAGTGAGACAGAAGCAATGAGCATTTGGAACACCTCATCCTTCAGTGGAATCTAATTTTCTCGTACAGGTTTCACTCAGTAGCAAGAAGTGGAACATCCTGCACGGCTTAGATATTAACAATGTACGGAAGACAAGAGAAACTCTGCAGTGATGTTTGTATTTGCTGTTGCTTGCAATGTACTTTTATCTTGTCTGAGCCAGAAAATTCTAACCACTGAGGCAAGACTTCATACTTCTGATGATTTGTAGGGAGTTATGTTACCAATGGTTTCACATATCCATGCTGTCTGAGATCTTTGGAGTTTTTTTGAGAGGCACCCTGGCATAGAGTTTCTGGCAGGGTAGGTATATTTTTCAGCAAATGAATAGATGGCAATAACGAAGGGGGTTTCTAATAGGATGATGTGGCATGCAAGATTAACAATCACTTTCTAGTAGGGAGACACTAACTGGCATCAGTATATACTCTGGGTGCCTCCTGCATGTCAGATCTTCATGAGCTTGGCTTAAGGCTTAAGGTATCCATTATGATAAAATTCTGAAAAAAAATCACCCTTTTCTTAAGTTATTTGATTCTGGAAAGAAAATCAAATATGAGGAAGTTTGTTTACAGTCATGAAGACATCTCAGTGGTCTATTAAAAAACTGGCTGCTGTTATCTAGATCCTTTGGCAGGGCTTTCCAGATCTGAGAGCCAGCTCACATAACATCTCAACATCCTTGTGCATGTGTGATATTTGGTTGTTGTTTTAGAAATAGTCAAGATGCAAGATGCTGAGCATATTTTAAGCGTGTTAAGAGTTTCACAGAACTTGAACACTTCTAACAACCAACACAGCTTGTTCACAAGGAATAATCACAGGGTTGGAGAGGAAGCTGCTCTTCCAAGGGAGCTGGTTTTGAGTCTCAGTACCCATTTGATGGCTCACAATCATTTGTAGCTCTAGTTCCAGGGGATCTGAAGCACACTTTTGGCCTCTGTACTTAGGCTACAAATACAGGAAAAACAGTCATACATATAAAATAAAAAATATTTAAAAATAATCTGTATTGAGGAGGAAAAGATTATGAATCCCAAGGGAACCTATTTAGGAAATTGTCAAACTCACAGGTGTATCTTGTGTAAGCAGAGACTGAGCCTTTGCTTCCTAGCCACCCAGACCCAAATAATCATGCAGAAACTATATTAATAATATTACTCTTTGGTCAATGGCTCAAGTGTATCCCTAGATAGCTTTTATATCTTAAATTAATCCATTTCTATTAATCTATGTATTGTCATGAGGCTGTGGCTTGCCAGTAACGTTCTAGCTTCCTTCTCCTTCGGCTGCTACATGGTGTCTCTTTGACTTCTTCTATCTATCTATCTATCTATCTATCTATCTATCTATCTATCTATCTATCTATCTATCTATCTCTCTGTTCAGATTTCCCACCTAGCTTTATTCTGCCCTCCCATGGACCAAATCAGTTTCTTTTTTAACTAATTATAATAAAACATATTCACAGCATACAAAGGGAAGGCAGCAGTCTTTTGAAACTTCAAAGCCCACCCCTAGTGACATACCACCTAAAACACTTCATAATCCTTTCCAAACAGTTGTACCTACTGGGTACCAAGTATTCAAATGTATGAGCATATTACTTATTGTGCTTCTAATAGTTGTCAGACACAAGATAACCATGCTATAAGCCCTCAGTAAAGTCTCCCAATGCCTGCATGGGTTTCATGCTGCTGTTTGCCCCTCCTTCATTGATCAGAATAGGCAAACCATGGTTGAACACCTAGGTCATGGTAAGCAGAGATTAAAAGAGGAAATGATACGCTAGAAATTGACTCTCTTGCGTGTGACATCAGATGCCTTGTTACCATTAGCTAGATTTGTTACTGAGCAAATGGCCTACATTAAACATATTGAAGGTGGTATTATCAGTGGAACTTTTGCTGAAAAGTAAAAAACCCACTGAATCCCAATGGGTCTAAAGAATAAATCTTTTTCAGTTAAGACTTGTCCAACGATGGGGCTGTAGCTCAGAGGCAAGGTACTCACCCGTGTTCATGAGACTTTCAGCTCTATCCTCAGCAAAGCCACAAAAGGCCAGTGCATATCCCACCTTTCATTATAGTGATTTTGATGCATGGGATAGGGAGGGCTGACCATTCCCTTAGCCTGTCTCCATCCTTATCAATTTTGACCATGTGGGAGACCTGTTAACCTACATAAATACTCAAAGCAGTGACAACTACTCATTAACTCTGTGAAAGAATTTTACATTGTTTGAGAGAATAGATCATCTGTCATTTTTCCTGTTCTGTTTGCTGGCTTCTTTGTCTTGATTTTGGTTGAGAGAACTCATGTTGATAATGTCAGAGAAAATTAGCAGAAGTTCGAAGCTTAATCAATAGTAGGAAGTGCAGCAAAGGTTATGATATTCTTTGCCTTCTCTGATATATCCGCATTTTTGTCAGGAGAAGATAAGCAAATTTTTCTCTACTCCACTTCCTTCCCCTCCCTCCCAGCTCTGCTGCCTCCTCCTCCACCACCATGTATTCAAAGGGCAGACTGGCCTGCTGCAGCCGAATACACTCAACTCCGTCATATGTCATTAGAAATTGCCAGTAAAATTGAGCCATGACATGTTAGGAATATCCAGAGCTCTTGCACTCAAGGAAACCATGTTTAAAATCCCAAGATGCCTTCAGGAAAGCAAACGAAAATCTGGCACTGCAGAAACCTAACCGATCCCGCAGAAATGGTAATGAACATGCTTTTCTTTGCCTTTCCTGCTCCTGGGAGGAGGAAAACCCTTGTGAGTTTTCCTCCTACAGATCAGAATGTCATAGGTTTTAGGCTGTTCTCTCCTCTCATTGACTTCAGGAACTTGGCGTCCCCACTACAGAGTGTGTTATATAAACGGAGTGGATTATTGATCTGCCTGAGGTTACGGAGCTGTATTTTTTTTGTTGTTGTTGCTGTTGTTAATCAGCATGGGCACTTGGTTGAGAACTAGCAGAAAATGCTACCTTGATTAGCACTGAGGAGGCGGCACCTACTTGGGGCCACTAGGGATAGAGCAAATTATTGCTCATGTCCTGATCCTTATCTTTTATCCCCTCCATTCATTCAAAATTCACCCACGATGGGTGCCAACCATATGACTAAGTTATGAAATGTCCCCCATGGGCTCCCAGCTGGTAGCACAATTTTAGGCAATTCTGGAGACTTGATAAGTGGTAGGACCTAGCTGAAGAAAGGAGACCACTAAAGATGTGTACATAGGGAGTACATTATTCCTTGCCCATTCTTCTCTGTATTTTCTTATTGTTTGCCAGTTAGGCTAGAAGTTTCTCTGCTACTTGCTTTCACCACCATGGTGTCCGAGATACATGCATTAGGCCAAGCAAACACAACTGAGATTCCTGCCTGGAATCGTGTGCAGAATTAAGAATTTTACTCTGAAAGCCTCTCTCTCTTTCTCTCCCTTTTCCCCTCTCCTCCTCACCTACCTCCACCTTCCTTTTTCAATACTCATGAACACAAAACACAACATAAGTGTAATAGAAATCTTACTCTATATGTACCCAACTCTGGAGACCAAGAAGAGCTATTGTCACTAGCCATTTTGAGCAGCCCTTAGGTGGATAGAAGGTATGGGATGGTAGAAATTTGTCTACAGTTTTTGAGGAAGTCAATTAAAGTCTAGAAGGTAAATTGTACTCTAAGTGATTCCATAGTCTTTGTTCCAGACTTAAATCCAAGCCCTGTGTCTTTTCGTGTAGTTATAGTGAAGTCAGTATAATACTGCTCACCATTCCTGGAAGGTCTTTACATCTCCAAAATCTGGTGCTACAAGAGACTTCTGGCTTAACTCTACAGAAGCACAGTTTTATCAAAGCGAATATGCTCACATTCTCTTCCCTATCACTAAATGCACAGAAACCACAGTCCACACAAGGGGCATCCAGTGAAAAATGGGACGTATTCAGGTTGTTAACCCTTGGAAGTTGCATTGTTTTAAAGTTCTGTGTGAACTGTGTGGGTTCGTTTTAGCTTTCTCTTGCAGTTTTGGGTCCAGGGCACAAACAGAAGAAACTCCAGCCACAGCTGGTATATAACGGGAACCCTGAAGAGAGCTTCAGATGCAGAAATTGTCCCTTCAAAGATCAAGTTTAGACAAAACATTAATTTCCAATTCCATTTGTACTCATACGGATTTCTGTGTTTTCATTGTAAACTATCATGTTCCATGTATTTAACCATTTTTTCAACTTCTTTTGTTGTAACTGTTCAAATTTCAAATACAAAAAGAAATAGAGAGAATTTGAATAGCTAATTCAAATGACAGATGGATTTTTAAAATTCAATTTATTTAGATTTATTTTGTTTGCGTGTTTGCTTTTGTGATTCACCATGCTAGTCAGTGTTCTCCAAGTCAGTGCTCATGATACGATTCCAACTGTCTTCTTGGAGACAGGCTCATCGTGTTTTATTCTTTCTGGATTTGCTGCTGGCTTTCTTTTCTCAAGGTTGAATTACATTCAGCTGAACAGGAGGAAATTTAAAGTTGAGAATTGCCTCCCAATGAAACCCATATGGAATCTCAAATTCTGATTTTAACCATTAGTTTCCCGTTTTTTTTCACTAAGTAAATCTTTGTGCCAGAATGCTCTTGAGACAATCTTGAAGGACCATTAGCATAATTGTGCAACTCAAGAGATTAAGAGTGGGACAGATCTGGGCTCAATTCCAGTCCTGCCACTAGCTAGCTGTGACCTTGAGATAGTTACTTCATTTATATAAAATTCAGGTAGTACTTGCTTATCTGGCTTCTTCAAGAATTGAGTATGATAAGTCATGAAGAATGCATCATTTAATGCTTGGACCATGATGAGTACTTAAATAAATATTACCTAATGTTGCCCTTCTTCCCTCAAAATTTAAAGAAATGAAATGTGCAACTTTAAACAAAAACAAGATTGGCACCAGGCATCTCATCAAGATGTTTGAGCCTAGAAGAATGAGGAGTGAAAGATCCTCTAAACCCTAATGGTGAAATTTTTAATCTACAGTTCTCTGTTTAGCCAGATGACAAGTAAACTATGCTAATGCTTGCCAAGCAAAGACAACAGGAGCACATATATGGCTGGATAAGTTGGGTGAGTGATTCTTACATCAGTAAGACTTCAGCCCACAGGAGGCATGGGCAAATCTGCAAAAGAACTGTATTAAAAGAATTCACATGACAGGATTTAGACTTGTGTTGAGTGATGTTGGAGAGCTAAAGGGAATCGCATTTTGGGTGTTGTCAGAAAGTGGGATTGATTCATGATTTTTGTGTACTTCTTATTTGGGAATAAGGAGAAATGAAACAGAGAGTTATAAAGCATCTTTAGTTGGTATGAAAGCACAAATCTACTGATGAGAGCAAAGAGAAGGGGTTTTAGGTGTTTTTGTAGTTTGCACAGGGATCCATGTTATCTGTGCTCCAGCACAACTTTGGAGTGATCCTATTTTAATTTGCTTTTCCATGGTTACAAAGTTGGTGTGGGAGGGACTTCTGTCTGTGTGTTGCTTTTATTGGTTAATGAATAAAGAAACTGCCTTGGCCTGTTGATAGGGCAGAACTTAGGTAGGCAGGGAAAACTGGACTGAATGCTAGGAGAAGGAAGGCTGAGAGAGATACGCCATGGAGCCACCACCAGAGATATACATGCTAAAATTTGCTGGTAGGCCATGACCTTGTGGTGATATACAGATTAATAAAAATGGGTTAAATTAAAAAGTAAGAGTTAGCCAATAAGAAGCTAGACCTAATAGCCTAAGCAGTATTTTAATTAATATAGTTTCTGTGTGGTTAATTTGGTTCTAGGTGGCCAGAACAAACAAGTGCCCTCCTCTAACACATAGGCACTGTGATTACTTTGTCATGATGTTTTGTAAGATTATTAGTATTAAATAACTTTTATCACTGTTTCTAAAACAATGGCTACTTGCTAATAGTACCTATTCTTTTTCGCATGGAGTAAAGGATGAGGACAATTCCAAACATGCAAAAACTCTTACCTCATATGTACTTTTTCATTAGAAGTTTCTCAAAGATGTGCAGAGCAAAGTAGTGGGATACATCAAGATAAAGTGATATTGACACCAATTCAAGGAAACCAGTCTAAGCCCCAGAAAGGTTTAAGTGCACAGTGGGATGTGAAGGTAAGAAAGTGGCAGCTATGAAGGGAGTGGCAGCTATGAGGGGAGTAGATAATGAACACTAAGAATGTTTTGAAATGCAATATGGAAACCTACTATTTTATAAACTATAAGTATATCAATATTATATATATATGCATACTGTTGTTCCTATTTTCGCCTGGCTTTCTTGTCTGCGGGGTTAAAGGGTAAAGACGTTACATGGGAAAGGAGACACAGACACACGGTGGTCCCACGTGGGTGCACTTTTAATGGGGGAGGGGTAACGGCGGGCAGGTACAGGTGTGCGGAGACAACAGGAGAGGCAGGGGGTGGGGAAAGGGAAGGGAGTCGTGGCGACCCTCGCCTTTTAACGAGGAATGCAAAGGCTTCTGGGAAATGTGTCCATAGTCCAGGGGAACGCTGGGAGCTGTAGTTCTGCAAAGGAACAACACATACATATTAAATAATTTAACTAGAATTACCCTCCACAAGGGATAATTCTCCTCCCTGAAGCTATATGTTACTGAATAAAAAGTACAGTGCTAAGAATGGCATGCCTTCCCTCAAGTTATTGGTCAGAAGAATATCCCAGAGGTCACCAATATAACATAAGCTATTGCCACTGTATATGGTTGCCCATTAAAGCTTAATAGTAATATCCTATTGATGAAGACACCACATACTTTGTTCACAAGGCACAGAAAATTCAAGCTGTCATTGATTAGGTAGCTGGTGGCTATCTTTTATAAAATCAAAAGGTACTACATAAGCTGCTGGAAGGGAAAACTCATCAATTTCCAGAGTCTTTAGAACTCTACATAAAGATTGCCCAACAAAACTTGGGCCTTTTGTCTCCCTAAAGCTTTCCAATGACTCTTGCACCCCACTATTGGATTTTATATCCAGAAGCACTGCAAAAGAATATAGAAAAGTCTAAAGTGAGATTATAAATAGATTTCTCCAAGTATGCTCAAAGTGGACATGATCTCAATTTACTTTCTATTACTGTGATAACAAAAAAAAACTGCCCAAAAGCTATGTGGGAAGAATGTGGTTGATGACTTCCCTGTCACCATCCATCTTTCAGAACAGTCAAGGCAGGAACCCAAGACAGGAACCTGAAGGCAGGAACTGAAGCAGAGACCAAGGAGAAATGATGTTCTAACATGTTCTCCATGACTCAGATTTATCTGTAAAACCTTGCAGCTCTTTTAAGAGGAACTGTCAGCAAACCCTTAAATGCTTTTTATGAATAGCAAACAGCATGTTTCTTGGTGGTGACATGAACCTTGAAACTCCATAGATTTGTACCAATAAAAATGGCTGCTGCAAGTAACTCCACTGTGAGGCTAGATTTTCAAAAAGCTAAGGAATTGAGTGGATCCAGACTTGAGTGGATCCAGACATCAAAGCCACAGTTTTAAACCTAGCCATATCGTTTAGCAAATTAAAGAATCATGTGGTCAGAGAAAAAGTTATACAGTAAAGATAGATTCAGATAAAAAGCCTCTAAATGGTTTACAGTGTGTTTAAAAATATGTGTAGGATTCAGAGAGAAAAGAAAAGGATTAAAGTCCTTAAAATAAAAAATAAAGAGTAGTCAGGTGTGGTGGCACACACCTTTAATCCCAACATTTGGAAGGCAGTGCTAGGCAGATCTCTATGCATTCAAGGACAACCTAGTGTATAGAATGAGTGCCAAGTTAGCCAAAGATACACATAAACATAGTCTCAAAAAAACCCTAAAAATTATAAAAAGAAAAATATAGAGATTAAAATAAAGCCCTGTAAAGATGGAAAATACACAGAGAGTCCGGATACTGTGTATTATTGTGTTGTCTTTGAATTGTTTGATAGCTGAGGAAGAAGTAACAGCTGCTAAAAGATGTTTGATTATAAATGCTGCTGGGTAAATCCAAGATAGGTATTTTGAAAATGCCTTGACTTCAAAATTGAAGTAAAAAAGATATGTTACTTTGGAGAAGAGGTTTTGCTTTTGTTTCCACAGGAAATGAGAGGCTGTGGATACATTATGGGTTAAGAAAAAAATCAAGTTTTATCAAGGAAGACCCCCCTGAAAAATCTCCAATAGGAGAGGATGGCCCAGATGTCTGAGTTCTACATACAGAACAGTTTCAAGACTGCTGGCTGAGATGATCAAGCCTCACAGGATACTCTAGTCAGGAATGGATCATAATTCTATCTTTTTTAGGTCCCCATAAGATTATCAGCACCCCCAATCAGCAGGAAGTAGCCTGCATTCCTCCAAAAAATGGATTATGAATGTTTTTCTTTGTTTAGAGTGTTGGTTACAAGTTGTTGTGGATAATGGTCAGGAAGAAAGCTAAACAAAGTAGATTAGATTTAGAATTCTTGTTTTGAAAAAAAAGAAGAAAGTGCTATAGGACAATGAGTTTTTACTTTTTAAAGATTTGTCATTTGTATTGCTTTAATATAATTTAATTTAATAAAACACTTATTAGCCAGTAGCCATGTAGGAAGTATAGGTGGGGTGACAAGAACAGGAGAATTCTGGGAAGAGGAAAGGTCATTCTGCAGTCATCACCCAGATTCAGAGGAAACAAGATGAGAATGCCTCACTGATAAAGGTGCCAAGCCACAGACTAACACAGACAAGAATTATGGGCTAATTTAACATGTAAGAATTAATTAATAAGAAGCCAGAGCTAATAGGCAAACCAGTTTATAATTAATATAGATATCTGTGTGTTTCTTTGGAACTGAATGACTGTGGGACCAGGCAGGACAGAAACCACTGTCAACACTTGCCTCTTGGTTACTCTGTTGGAGACACTTCCTCAATTGAAGTAATCTCTTACTAAATGACAGTTCTTGAGTTCCTTCCTTCAGTAATAAACTGTAATCAGAACTCATAAGCCACATAAACCCTTCCCTCACTAAGTTCCTCTTGGCCAGTGCTTTATTGCAACAACAGGCTGAAAACTAAGACAATATAAATATGACATTATAAATATACATTTATATATAAATATAACAACATGTTGTACATCTTAAATATATATCATTAAAATGTTTGGAGGAATTATCACACAAGAAAATTATGGTATAATTCATAAAATAATTCATGAAATATTATTTTCTGGATAGCATTAATCTTAAGTCAATTCTTAAACAAACAAAAAAATTGAACTATTAAAGTAAAATGTCTTCTAAGACTAAGAAATAGTCTTAGAGATTTAAGGATAAAAAAAATTGTCATTAATTTAATTTCTTTAGTTAGGGAGGGAAACCACAAAATATGTTCTATTATGGAGTGCAAATGGCAGTTCCATGAAATGACACTTGAAGACTCTAATTAATATATGTGAGTTGGCTGAAAGATGGTTCACAGGCTATGAAGTGAATGAAGACAACCAGGGATGTTGGAGGTGACAGATATGCTGCCCCATCAACACTTAATTCACTCTTATTGAATGAACAAGCAGTACAGTGCTCTATCTGAGGCAAGAGCTGAACAAATTTCATAGGGACATCTTTTAAGTCAGTTGGAGTCTAGGACAATAACCTTAATGATGTTTGGATAACATTAAGGGTTTGGGTAACAGCTTACAGCTGTCCAGACTTTTTTCTTATTTTAAAAAAAGTGAAGTCAGCAGAGTTACAGTTAAAGATGAAAGTAGTAATATTCAGCAAATGAAACTGCTTCCAAACTTGTTTGTTTCAATTTACAGATGGGATATAGGAAAGTCAGAGAAGGCAAAAGGAGTCTCCTGGCTGTGAGAGAAATTCCACATGGAAGGTATCACTGTGGGCTCAGGTGGCAGAAAGGAGTAAGAGCAGGATGCTCAACTGATGTGGGATTCCCCTCTGTATGCTGTGAATATGATTGGTTAATTAATAAAGAAACCTTTTTGGACCTATAGCAGGGCAGAACTTAGGTAGGCAAAGAAAACTAAACTGAATGCTGGGAGAGAGGAAGTGATTCAGAGAAAAGCCATGTAGCCCTGCTGGAGCCAGACAGATCTTTAGCTGGTAAGCCACAGCCATGTGGTGATACACAAATTAAAAGAAATAGGTTAAATTAATATGTAGGAGTCAGCCAATAAGAAACTAGTGCTAATGTGCCAAACAGTGATTCAATTAATATGGTTTCTGTGTGATTATTTCAGTTCGGGGCAGCCAGGACAAACAAGTGGCCTGCTACAACACTTAACCACAAATCCATGCCAACCTTCCACTCTGTGCTGCCCCAGGAAGCTGAAAATCCATTTCCCCTGGTGAATTCTGGAGCCAATACAATGTAAACATTCTTCACAGATGTATTGTTCCTAAGGCAATAGGATGTAATATCATGAGAAATTTTAATACTCATCTCAATTCATAGGGAGAAGTTAATTTTATTTAGTAAAAGGCTCACCCTTGATCATACAGTACTAATTGTCCTATCTATAAGCAGAAGTCTTTGCCTAAGCCAGTTCTCATCAGGATGACCCTGATTTGTCAAGTCCTATTTTAGGGAGAAAATTTCATGAACATGACCTACTAATGAAATTCTGATTTCCTGGTAGATACATATGGAAATATTGTCGCCATAATAGACAATATCACTTGTACTCTAAATAAAATGACAGTCAATCTTGAAGTTACTTGTATGAAAGAGATCTAGAAATTTCTATCAAGCATGGAGACATGTAATTATTCTCCTGACCTAAGTTTCCTTGTGGAAAACTCAGGAGAGGAAAGAATTGGTAAACAACTATAGTATAGCACAGGCTCCTCTAGGCTGCGAAGAGTTGTAACATCTTTGCTGAGATGAGCAGCTAAATATAAAAGAAAAATCAAAAGTAATCTCATTCCTGGATCAATAACATTACTCTAGAGCCATGTCTAGTTTTGCTTGTTTTTCCTATGCACTTAAGTTTTATTTGGACAATTTAATTTCTATGTTGCCAAGAAAGCATTGTCACCAGCCCAGTTTCTCTCTCCTTCTTTTCCTCCCTCTCTCCTTCTCTTCCTCCCTCCTTCCCTCTTTTCTTCCTTTCCTCCTTCCCTACCTGCTTCCCTCTTTCCCCTTCTCTGGCTGCTGTGAATCTAACAAACACCTTTCCTTCTTATCCCTACAACAAGTAAGCAATGGCGAATCCATAGTCAAGGGAAAGGAACACTGAGCCTGGGCCCCAGGCCTGCTCTCTGTGATTTCTACAGCTGTACAAGCTTTAAATGTTCCAAGTCTTTAAAAGGTTTTCCCACACTAGCTCATGTTACTTCATACCCTCTTGTGTCCCTAGTGGTTCTTATTAAAAGGAGAATCTGGGACCCAAGATCCTCATCCTTTCCTCTTTGTTTCCCAGGCTGCTGTACTCAGAACTCCAATACTGTCTAAAATACATCACGCTGAATTTATACGACCATAAGAGCTTCAGCAGGCAGCCATGACTCCACCTGAAATGTCTTTTACTGTATTACATGGCATGCCTTACCTTGCAATAGCATCGATTCCTTCCATGTCCTCAAAAATCACCAGATTTCCTCCTTATATGGCAGTTCTCTCCTCCCACAAAACCAATCTTCCAAAGCTTAGTCCACATATCACTTATGGTCTTCCTGGAATATGTCCTGATTTCTGTAAGTAGATAATATGTGCATGCAATACATCATTTCTGTCTCCTTATCTCTCTTTTCCTTCATGATCACCAACAACCCTACTCTTCATTTTAATCACTTTTGGGATATCTGTCATAACTCTCGGGAATATCTGAGTTCAGGCTGGCACCATACCTGTACCTACACATATTTAACAGCCTCTCTCTAGTCACTGATAAAGCTCTGCAGGCCCCAATTCCTTGCCAATTTGTTCTAATGAGCATCTGTTTTGTGAAAAGAAGCAAACTTCTTTTGAGGTGATGCTTTATGGAGAAAAAAATTGAAATTCAGTTTATATGATCAAAAGAAAAGTGAAAACAGCCATATTTCATATTTCCTCTTCCAGGATGCACTTTAGACTTTGCTCTCTACAGAAAGCACTAGAATAAGGCAAAAGTGTCTATGATTTAAACAAAAAAAAAAAAGTGAACAGAATTCTCTCCTCTATTCCCAGGAAAAGATGATGTGAATAAAGTAGCAATCAACCATAAGTAGGCAAAAGTGAGATCACACAAAGTTGCCTTGATGTTAATGCCTGTCAAATTGGAAAGCAGTCCTTCTCGGGTTCATCAGCCCTCAGGAGGACAGGAATGCCTTCACTGTCATGAGTGAAACAGACCGTGGGTGAAGTCCTGCAAGTAGACTTCACAGTGAAGAGTTAAATGCCAAGAGACATGCAGCAGTACTCACACATCCCATGGAGTTATTGTAGTCTTTGCCACTAGCATCGACTCAGCCATGAGCAGCAAACACACTGAACAATAATTATTGAGCACTTAGGGAAGCAATACTTAAGGTCTTTAACATATTGATTGCTTCATAGGTTGAATAAGAGACAAGGGACATAGGGATAGCTCCTTTGTAAGAGGTTGCAGAGTTTTCTTTGCAGAGTTCACATCTTCCTTCACTGTAAGTAGACTAAGGAAGGTTATAAAAATCCTTCCACATCTGCCATCTTGGTATACCATCCCTAAAAGCTGGTGTAAAGTCAGATGTGTGATGCACAATGTACTATCAAGAGTTTGAGCTGTGGAACTAACTGGATTTGCCTGTGATTGCGCCATATGAAAACTAACACAAGCAACAGCACCTAGTGTGTATGCCTTCTGTGTGAGTACCAAGAGCACTGGGAGAGTCCCTGGCAGCAGGACCAGCGTACTTTCAGATCGTTTGCTGGAAACAAGACTCCATCCTATATTTAGAGGCCATGGATGCCAAATAAGCAATGTGCTAACACCTTCAACAGGATAGAGGGAGTTTCTCTGACCTACGCATGTTCTAAACACAGACACAAACCAGTGATTAGCTGTCTAGCAGTAATGTGGCTTATGAAAGAAAACAGAGGCCTCCTGTTATGACTTCTCCAAAAAGGCCCAAAGGAAATTGTCCTTCTCCTTGGAGCTCAGGTCAAATACAAAGGCACCTCAAGAGTTGACCTACTGTCAACAGTTTCAATGGCAGCTAAGTGGCAAGCCCTGATTCTACCTTTTTGCCATTTCATTCCAAACCCTTAACTTCATTACACCCTGCTGTCCCCAAATTGCTATGTAAGATTTTCTGGGGACCCATCTGTAAGAACATTGTGGGTTGTGGATGTGTGCACACAGTTGAATAAATTTTTTTAAAAAAAGGAGGAATGGTTCAGGTTCAGGCAGGCAGGAAGAGTTACTTCCCCCCCCCTCAGATGACATATTTGAGCATTAAAAGCAATGTGTTCTGTTCTTCCTCTAGCAAGAAATAATGAAACCACAGCTTTGCCGTCACAGAGGCTCTTGCCTTTAAGTCGTGGCAAGCAGAAACGATCCTGTGTTTGGAGGCAGCAACAGCCCCCAGAAGCTGCGGGAATGTTGCCAAGAGCCCTGAAAAACCTCCACAGCTAATTGGGAACTGGCTTAAATGTGACACGTTTGAGAGTCGGGCTGTCATGGAAGACAAATGAAGGGGAGCACAGTGGGCGCTGCAGCCTGGCAGTAGGCAGTGGGAGGGAGGCTGGTCCCTGCTCCTTGCAGAACATCGCTTTGTAATTTGCACAGACTCTGCTCAGCAGCCTTGCAGAAGCACTGGTTTTGGGAAGCTGCAGGCAGCACCTTAGCCTCTATGCTCCGTCAGCCCTGTGGCCAGCCATCAGTGTTAGGAGACTTTTGCAATCATTTCAAAGGTAGCTTGAGTTACTTAACCCTGCCAATAAACATCTGCAATGCCCTCTTTATAGCCCTTGGGGTGTGTCTGTAGTGTGTGTGTGTGTGTGTGTGTGTGTGTGTGTGTGTGTATTGCTGTTGTTTTATCTTAATCACAATCTACAGCAAATGTTTCTAAGGTTTGGTGTAAATACTAAACATTCACTCAGTTACAAATTAAACGGAGTTGAAGCTTTTAAGAAACAAATTTGAATTGAAACAGAATTCCAGATAGGTCAGTTAATTAGGGAGCATCACGAGAAGTGCTCAGGACTAGTCATTTCAGTTAAAACACTGGGTTTTTCAAAGCAGGGTTAAAGACACTGCGATTTAGCAGCTTCAGCCCCAGTCACGCAGACACTGTGTTCTATGTGTCGCCTTCAGCTGGCACTGAGATGTTGCTCTGGTAACAAACTGTGGTTTTTTTCCCCACTTTCTGCCACTGGCATGACAACACTTCATATGGATGACCCTTCACGATTTCTGTGCTAATGTCTCAGCCTTGGACAGCATGGATAAACATATGGATGACCCTTCACGATTTCTGTGCTAATGTCTCAGCCTTGGACAGCATGGATAAACATATGGATGACCCTTCACGATTTCTGTGCTAATGTCTCAGCCTTGGACAACAACAAAACAAGTTAAATTAAGAAGAATTTGTTGAGTCATTTAGCACTTTAAGAGAGCTGTGTGACCATTCACATGTTCCCTTTTCTTTGCTCTCTACCAAGCAAAATAAAGGAATCTTGCTGTTGCTGTATTAGAAGGAGCGAAGTCTAGATTCTTGAATCACCTCTTGGAGTCCTCCATTGAGCTCAAAGTAGCTCAAAAGGTGTTTTTCTGGTAGTGTTTGAAGTCCATCTGAGCAAAAAGATGTGGAAGCATATAAAACAATTCAGAGACACTTGTTGCTAAACACTAGCAAATGGCCCTCTCCCTCTTTCAGCAAATCTGTTCTCTTAATGATGATTTAGTGGTGGGCATTCCACAACAAACTCATTCCAGCTGTGACAAGATCAACCCTCTAGAGATCTAGGTACTTCACTTCCCTATGCAGCTCTGGCTGTTAACCTTACACACAGAGTCACACATAGGCACATACCTACTCGTGCACTGGTAGACAATGCTGGCTTCGGTACTGACTCGGGAACTGGCCATTGTCTCCCTTTCTTCTTCGCTAGTAGAATATGCCTCTCACTAAGCTAATGTGTCAGCCTGACTGCTAGTTATTTTTCCTTTCCTAACATAAGATATTTTGACACAAGCAACTTAGGGGAGAAAGAGTTTATTTGGCTTCACAGATGTAAGATAGTCTTAGCAATGGTGGGGAAACCATGGTGCCATGAACCTGAGCCAGATGGTCACATTGTATTCACAGTCATGGAACAGAGGGACATCAATGCTGGAGATCAGTAGCTTTTCCTTTTTGTAGAGTCTAGGACCTAAGCCCAAGGAATCAAGCTGCCTATCTCAATTAACCTACTCCAGATAATGCCCCCTAGTCTTCTCCTGTTGAAAACTAACCATCAGAGTATAAGCATTCTCAGCTTCCTTGTTTCCACAGACAATGGTGTTAGACTGTACCATTCTTGGCCTTGTTACAAAGTCCAGAGAGGAAAAGGAGGCATAAAGTGTCACAGTTCCTAAATGGTTGTGTGGCATGTCTTGTAGCAGCTTTGGGGACTAGTACTTACGTAACAATTAAAAAAAAAATCTCTGGTTCTCATGAAACACATTTCTGGGTGTCAAAATGATACAGAACTGAATGGCTTCATAAAACTTCCCTGGGACTGTCACAGCACACAATTCTGAGGACTTATGACAAGGGTGTTGACGTGAAGTGAAGAGTCCCTGGT
Source organism: Microtus ochrogaster (assembly GCF_000317375.1). Lineage (NCBI taxonomy): Eukaryota > Metazoa > Chordata > Mammalia > Rodentia > Cricetidae > Microtus > Microtus ochrogaster. Next base: position 31,402,954 of record NC_022022.1, on the reverse strand, counting down.
CAGTGAAGATTAAATGATATTTATTAAAGTCCTAGGACCTTTATATCATCTTAGGAAACTACAGCAGCCTTTGACCTGCATAACTTTACACTTTTTCAATAAACTCACAATGCTTAGTATCTTTTGGCACCTATACACAAATGCGTGTCATACATATGTATAATTCTTCTAAAATAGGAAATTTTAAATTGAGTTTAAGAAATTAAGTTTTCGCAAGGAAAGATTCCTGTTGCCTTTTCACAAAAGTTCAGGACTTCATAAACAATAATATGATTAATTTCCATTAGTTGTATAAAATCATGAAGAGTCTCTCTGGGCTGGAGTGAAGACATGAAGATCTTTTATATGACTGAATTCTGCACGAAAGAAAGACATTGGGGCCAAAAGCCCTAGTGAGTGAGGCACCAATTTATACAAGAAAGTTTAAGGACTTGTGAAAGAAGATAAACCCCTAGTTCTTGTTCCCTATAGTTCAAAATAATTGGCAATAGATTTGGTTACAGGAAGCCATAACCACCAATAATAAAGTTACCTCTCTAGAAGCAGGCTAGGTTCAGCTCCTGGTGCGGCAGAGCTAGCCAGATACTCTGACACGCTAGTATGACTGGTTTGAATTTAGAAGCAACAGTTGAGCACGCAGGCTGAAAATGTTGGCATTGATGTGAGAAGACGAGACAAACAGGTTCATGCTGGAACCAGAGGACAAACAGTTTCATCTGTGCAAGCCACGGCCATAAGGAATGGGCACACTAGAACTGACAGATGGCCACTCTCTATTTCTGTTTCATGTGTGAAAGTGAGTTAAACACCTTCGCGCTCACTCACTGGAGTCGACTAAGCCACAGGGATTAACCAATGAACAAATTCGAACTGGATAAACCCAGGAGAGAACTCATGGAATTCTCACTCACAGGACTCATCCACTAACCATAAATAACCATAGCAAAGTTTTGCCCACGTTATTGAAACACAGTATGAAAATATTAGCCTTATCACACATATATCTTAACTACAAGAAGGAAATAACTTAGGATGGCTCAAGGAATAAATAATTAAGCACTGCTATTGTTTCATAAAGCCTTTCTGGTCTCTGTGGAATATTTCATTTCAGAGAGGTTTTCACAACATTTTAACAAGTGTTACTCAGAACAGTTTTCTAAGATCAAACTAAGTATGGAAAACAGTTCCCACATACATGCACACATACAATGGTTGCTCTCATGCTTCTGACACCTTGAAAATGCAATATAAATTAGCAGGAATAATGGACGAACATCTTCAAACCATGCAACCTTTCCAGACCACACAGCCTCACATGACACTAGTTTGTTGTAGAAAATGATACCTAAATACTGTTTTGTTTTGAATGCAATGCACAAAAAACAGACATATAATTTTAATGAGTTTTTAAAGATAAGTATATTTATTACAACAACTACACTTTAGCCTTGTGCTCAACTACATTTTCACTTATCAGCAGTCCCTTTATAACAGCATGCTCTAGAGATTCTAAGATTGCTTTATGGCAGTTTTCAGTCTTTTAACCTTAGTGGTGCGCCAAGAAGGCAAATTAGAAACAGCTACACTGTAACACCAGGATTGAGAAAACCCAAAGAAACAAAGGTAGACTAGATACCAAGAAGAGAAAGGGAGAAGCACAAACACACACAAGAGAGAGAGAGAGAGAGAGAGAGAGAGAGAGAGAGAGAGAGAGAGAGAGAGAGATATTAAGATTGTAAGCCAGCTGAAAATCCTGGAGACACAGAAAAGCTAAGCAGTAAAACATGAAGCCAATGCCTTGCCTTCCAGGCAGAAGAAAGCGAGACAAAGAGTCTTCTACAACTAAGCCACCTGGCTTAGGTTTAAAAGAGACTGTCAATAAGTCCTGGTCGCAATAAAACCCACATTTCTCATAAGCCCTAAATCCAACTTAGGAATTTGGTGTGAGTGACTCCTGTGTAAAAAGTCAGCTTTGGAAAAGGTGTGTGCAGCCTACACACACTGTCTTAAAAAAGAATATATTGCTTGACAATGAGCAGCACTGAGAACCTGAACAAAGAACAAGTGAGATTCAGGCATCCCGAGGAAAGCCAGCTACAGACTGTGGATGGGAGATAACTCACTGCACAAGCAGCAGTCAACCGCTGGTCAGATGGGTATAGGCGTGTTAAGATGCTCATATGGGAAGGATAATGAAGGGCTCCACAGTCAGGAGCCCACCCTCGTCGGAAAGATGAGCTTGTACTTGTAGAGAATGTTGGCACCAAGCCAGAGGGGGTCAGCAGGCTGTGAAAACTCCATGACCACCTCCTAGCCCAAAGCTTTTCCAGCATAATGAGCAGAATAAACGCAGAAGTGGGTAAAAGCAAATCAGAGAGAAGAGGCCTCCAACTGGCCTCCTTTCTCCAGGTAGTTTTCTACTCACTTGACAAATTTGATTATCATTTTTGTCTATAGTCATTGGTGACTTAAATCACCAATAAATCAATCAACAAACAAATAAATAAGATAACTTCTATGGAAGAGATAGATGTCTAAACAGATGTGTAAGTATCAACAAAGAAACATAAAAAAACAAGAAAAAGAAAAATGAAATAATTCTTCTAAGAAGTCTAAACTCCTTAATTACTAAATCCAAAGATACTGAAATGTGTGAAATTCCATATAAGGAATTCAAAAATATACTTGCAGAAATAATCAAAGGTTTTGAAAAAGATTCAAACAGGTAGATAATGATGTGAATAGGAAACTTAACAGATGAGAAAATCAGCCATATGTGAGAAACTCAAATTTAAAAGGACATTTCTACACACATATAAAATACCAAAACTACATATATATATATATATATCATAGTTTACTATATATATAAAACTATGTATTAACATAGTTTCCTATATATATATTACTATATACTATATTTATAGTAAAACTTACTATATATTACTATATAGTATATATATATATATTAAACTATGTTAATAAGCCACAATATTGGATCAGTAACTATTTCCCAATAAAGCAAACCATAGAGCCTGAGAGATTCCCTACCAAATTCTACATGACTTTCAGATGAGAGCTAAGACTAATATTTCTTAAACAAACTGATAAACTAGGATTGAATACCACAAAACTCATTCTCTGAAGCCAGTAGTACTCTCTTATCAAAACCAGGTGACATTAGAACAAAATCAAAATCAAAAATCATAGACCAATTTTCCAGATGAACACGGACTTAAAAATTCTTAAAAAAAAATATGTGTACTGTCAGTGACTATGTCAGAGGTGCAGCAGGTGGCAACTGATGCTCCAGAGGTTGGCCCACTGAGAAACAAAGCAATGATGGGTGAGTCACAAATAGGCAAGGTCTTGAGGGCTTCTGCTCCATAGTGTCTCTATTCACTGCCGTGTCTTTACATGGTTGCCACTGCCCTTTTTCTCTGATATCTGGCATGGTGTGAATGTGTGTGGGAGGATCCCCACTGCCTTTAATGTAGTATGATTATCTCATGGAAATATCCTGTTCTACTGGGCATTTTTACCTTTGGATTATCATGAAGATGATTTCCTCTTAAGCTGTACCCTTTAAATGAAGCAATGATTTTATACAATAATAGTGTTAGCTTAAGTAGGATTTTGAAGATTGAGGCTTTTTAACAAATACAGTAGGGGATTATGATAGAGATGAGTTTAGTGGGGAAGTTAATGTAGGTGAAGGCAGGATAGAGTGTCACTCCTGTCCCTGATAAAGCAGAGGTTACAGAAGATATAAAATAGGAACGAGGAAATGTCACACAGCTAGGATTTACATGAGCTCCACTGGAGGAGCCAAAGAACCATATGGACTATGGTTTAGGTTAATGATTAAGGGAAACAATTAAGTCACAGGAGTTAGCTCAAATTCTTTCTGACATTGGGAAATGTGTTAATCATTTCAATGTATATCATCATGAAAACAAAGCTCTAAACCATTGACTTCATGTAACTAGAAAACAAAAAAAATGGATGGTTGGTTAAGATAATTGGACTGAACTCTAAAATATGAAAAGTGAAACCAGTAAGCTGTTTTTCTGACAATTACAAACACTGTGGCCTATGTAAACAGTTATGGATGAAAGGTTCCTGATCTATGAGAAATCTTGTTTTTCACCTGTAATATGTAAAATGTTTAATCATGTAAGGGATATGAAAAACATGTTATTACTTGTGTTCATTGTAATCCTTTACTTAGAAAAAGCAAAATGTAATCACATTGTAACTTTTATATTGCTTGAAAGATTCTGCTGAGGTAGATAAGCTTTAAGGGAAAAAATATAGAAGTTAGAAGAAAAACACCAGGGAAAATGTAGAAGGAAGTCATCAGGAATGACACAGAAGAGAAATAGAGAACAGAACAGAAAAAAAACAGAACTAGCAACAGAAAGAATAATAAAAAGAAGAGAAAAACGTTATACTTCAGAAAAAGAGGTTTCTGTGTGTGTGTGTGTGGGTGTGTGTGTGTGTGTGTTTGTGTTTCACCAACTCTGCCTCTCATTCCCAGTCTCTACGGCCTTCAAAAGTCTGGACCTTCTGCTGTATAATCAATCCAACAGTATATTTAAAAAGAGGGTACACTGTGCTAGCCTGATTTCATCCAAGGCATAAAAGCATGGTTTACCAAATGCATATCAATAAATGGAGGACAGGGTATAAGTGAGTTAAAAGAATATAAATTGTATAACCATCTCAGTTGATTCAGAAAAGACCTGTGACAAAGTTCAACATCTCTTCATGACAAAAACCATGAAGAAACTAGGAAGTAAAGGAACATATTTCAACCTTATAAAGACTTCATATGAAAAACCGATGACCAACATTACACTAGATAGAGAAGGCTGCAAGAATTTCTTGCTAAACAAAGGAGACAAAGGTAAGTGAGACAAGGCATCTACTCTCTCAGGTTTCATTCAAACATTGGAAGTCTTAGCAAGATAAATAAGGCAAGAGAAAGCAATGAAATTGATAGAAAAATGAAAAAAAAACTCACTGTCGCTATTAGCAAATAATATGAACATATCCTTTAAAGACACCTAAGATTCCCTGAAAAAAAATTCTCTGAGATCGTTCAACAAAGAATCAGAAAATAAAAACCAACATGCAAAAAGTCCATCGCTTTTCTATTCAACAGTAATATAGATTTTCCCCATAATTATTGGCATGTCAATTTGATGCTGTCATTGTCCGGGTTTTGTTTAGCATCCATATTGTTGCTATTTCATGGAGGTGACTTCCCTGCCATATCTAGAAGATGCAATTTGAAGGAAAACTTTCTGGGAAGGAGTGGGGGTGAGTTTGGGGGAAGGGGAGAGGGGGAGAGGGAAGGGAGAAGGGAAGGATTGGCAAGAGCTTGGGGGAGTGGGAGGGTGGAGATGGGGAAAGGGCAGATATAGGAACAGGGAAGAAGATATGTACATTAAGGGAGGCATTTTAGGGTTGGCAAGAGACTTGGATCTAGAGGGGATCCCAGGTGTCCATGGGATGTCCCCAGATAGGTCCTTGGACAGCAGAGGAGAGGGTGCCAGAACTGTCCTTGCCCCACTATCATGCTGATGATTATCTCGAATATGATTATCACCATAGAATCATCGTCTGGCGACAAATGTAGATAAAGACAGACACCCTCATCAGAGCAACGGACTGAGCTCCCAAGGTCCAGTTGAAAGGCAGAAAGAGGGAGAAGATGAGCAAGGAAATCAGGACCACGAGGGTTTGGTCCACCAACTGAGGCAGTGTGCCTGTTCTAATGGGATCTCACTCAATCCAGCTGGACCGGGTCTGAATGAGCATGTGGTCAAACCGGTCTCTCTGATTGTGGCTGACAATGGGGGCTGACTGAGAAGCCATTGATAAAGGCACTGGGTCTTGTTTTTATGGCATGTTCTGGCTTTTTGGGACCCTAGTCTATTTTGATGCACAGCTCCCTAGGCCTGGGTGTAGGGGGAAGGGCCTGGGACTTCCCAGAGGGTAGGATTCCCGCCCTCTCTCAAGCAGGGTGGGAGAGGGAGGAAGGGGTGTAGGGGAGTGGGAGGGAATTGGGAGGAGGGAAGGAAGTGTAAATAATTGGGTGGAAAAATTAAAAAAAAAAAATTTGAAAGACAGAGATTTGGCCAGAGTCAAAGTTTTAACTTGACTACCTCTCGTGACAAAACTTACAGCGGACATATTTTTTTCTCATAGCCATTTAATAGGTAGTGGGAATAGCTATTTCTCTGTCTGAAATGAATAAGGGGAATGGGCATTTGTATATATATTTTGTAACCATGTATCCTTCCTAGTGGAGTGTCTCTTTGAAAACTTTGCCCATTTTAATTGAAGTTTTATTATTACTGAGTTCTAAGAATATTCAGTCTGGTGTCTCAAGGGAGTAAGGGAGAGGTGGAAACAGACGGATGCAGCTGTGAAGCGTCTATGTTTATCATCGAAATAGTGGGAATGTATCAGGATAGCTTTGTCCAAATCCTTGGCATATAGGACACCAAGAGTGACCCCTCCCATTAGTGATGGGAATTTCATGATATCAGTATGGCAATGTATGCTTATGGGCTGCAACAACTGCTCCATTCTAGCTGGGGTGTTGACCACGGGGAGACTAGGCACATACAGGATTGATATACGTATGGGAACTCTTTGCAACTTCATCCCAGTTTTGCTGTGAACTTAAAATGGCTATTTCCTTTTCTAGAAAAGAGAACTCTCGTGCTTAGAAGTTTTAAAATAAAAGAAAATTTTCTTTTATGTAAAATTATTTAGATTATGAGTTTCTTATTGCGTGTTTTAGTTTGATCATAACACTAGGTTATTACATTTTGAAGGTATCTTCAATATTGCTTCTATTTTTTCCTGATATTAGTAATTTATGACTTCCCTCTTTTCATCAACAGCCAGGTTAGAGGTTCTTCAGTTTCATTAAATGTCTCACAGAAATCCTCATGCTTGTGCTGATTTTCTTTCTTTCTTTATTTTCTGTTTCGTTGCTTTCTGAGCTGATATTATTTTCAGTCTTGTGGTTATTTTTAATGTAGCCCTATTTTCCAGATTACTAATGCAGAAGTTGGGATCATTCATTTAATATAGTTTTCTTTCCAATTAGGCATTTTCTGAATATAAATTTTCCACTCAATACTGCTTTAGAAGTGTCCTATAAATCTTGGCCAGCTGTATCTTTACGTTAATTCTGTTGAAATGTTTTAACTGTACCGTGGTTCGGCACAAGATTGAGTTTTTCATGATTAAACTCAGTGTATCGCTTCACCAGCTACGACTGCTAGGTTTCCCTGCCTAGAAGAGAACAAGTCCCAGGTGGGTTGTGTGCCTGATGCACAGAATACCAAAAATGGAAGGGCACACTTCCTCATCCTCGGGAAGTGGATTCCACCACTTTGCCATTTCTTCTCTGCCTCTTTTTCAAACTTCCAAAAATATTCCACAATTTTGAAGCCTGGCTGTTACAGACTGTAGTTTTTGGTTTTGTTTTTAATTCTTTAAGGGTCTGCCACCCAGCTCCCAAACAAATACACAGAGACTCATTCTTACTTAAGAATGTCCGGCCTTAGCTTGTCTTGTTTCTAACCAGCTTTTCTAACTTAAATTTTCACATTTCTCTTTAATTACATTTTGCATGTGGCCTTTTTACCTTTCTTTATTCTCTATGTCTTTCTTTCCTTCTTACTCACAACTGGGTGTGTGACTGGGTGTCTTGTCCCTGATGTGCTCCTCTTCTCCTTTTCTCACTCCTCCCCCTTTCTTTCCTTTTCTGGTGCCTAGATTTCTCTTCCTATTTATTCTCTGTGCTTGGCAGCCCTGCCTATACTGTCTGTCTCCTGCCTCACTATTGGCCATTCAGCTCTTCATTAGACCAATCAGCTGTTTTAGGCAGGCAAAGTAACACAGCTCCACAGAGTTAAATACATGCAACATAAAAGATGCAACACATCTTCACATCATTAAACACATATGCTACAGCATAAACAAATGTCGCACCTCTTAAGCCAATATTCCATAGCATAGACAAGTGGTAAGATGGGAGGGACAATTTCAGTAGCTCCAGGGTTTTAATATGGTGGCCAGTGAACATGCAAGGTGGACCCGGCCTTGTTGGTTGATCACTACCCTGTGGAATTTGTACTGTCCTCACTTCTCAGCTTAATTTCTCTTGCTTTCACCTCAATTCTTCATTTGTCATTTTACAGAAAACTCTGTATTTGTCAATACACAGAGACTTATTCTTACTTAATAATCTGGAATTGTCTTATTATATCAATACACAGTGGATTTCTATTTTCCTCCAAAGGGAAAAAATGTTTTTTTTGTTTTTTTGTTTGTTTGTTTTTTGGTTTTTCAAGACAGGGTTTCTCTGTGGTTTTGGAGCCTGTCCTGGAACTAGCTCTTGTAGACCAGGCTGGTCTCGAACTCACAGAGATCCGCCTGCCTCTGCCTCCTGAGTGCTGGGATTAAAGGTGTGCGCCACCACTGCCTGGCTGAAAAAATGTTTTTGGTTGTGGTTTTAAAATGTTTTCCCTTTCAGATTAGCCAATCTGCCTAAGATAGCCATTCATTTGTTCATTTATCCACTCAAGCATCCCTTCCACAATAATTTACTAAGGAATCTTTCCAGTCATGAGAGAGAGAACAGTTCAGAGATGACAAAATATATACACTGTCTCGTTTCTCACCATACAAAAGAATGGAGATAATTAGAAGAAACATTTTATTGAATATGATGCTCTAGGAAAGTCAGAGAGTGCATTAGATATGGAAACTGAAGGAAAACTGACAAATACAGAGTTGGAAGAGTCAATGAGATTTCCGGTGGTCAGTTGCTTCTATGCCTCTGAAGCTGGAGCCACAAAGGGATATACTGTGAAAAAATATCAGTATAATTATTATCTAACTTTTATCTTCTAATCCTTTTCGCTATCTTTTTCTGCTGTCTAAATAATGATTTTAAGTTTGAATATCACATAATTGATTTTGTTCTCTGATGAAAGTTTTGTATTAAATGTACAATCTATCTTTATTTAACTAAATTCCCTTTTCATTTTCTCCATACCTTCATAATCTACTACTCCTTAGAGTCGACAACTCACATTACATAGCTTTGATCTTGTTGTTGCTTTTAGGAATTTTAGAAATTCTCTTTGGGTTTCAATATTAAAACATTTTTCATAATTATTTTCAGTCATATCTTGCTTAGGCTATTTCTATTTCAATGTAATGTGATATATAACCCCCTCTCTTCTCTCCTCTGTGTGTGTGTGTGTGTGTGTATGTGCGTGTGTGCATATGTGTGTGTGTGCATGTGTGTGTGTGTGTGCATATGTGTGTGTGTTTACCCTCCATTACTAATCTTCCTATTCAATCTTAGTAAAGAAGACTCCATAGTTTAGGGTCTTTCAGAAACATTTTCTAAAATAAAAAGACTCAGGGAAATACAATTTATTTGAAATATATAAAAAGCATGGAAAGAATAGAAAAAAGGCACAAGAGAGGAAAGGTAGCACATACATTGTCAAAACAGCTACTACTGATGATAAATTGTTGTGAAAACCCTTCAAATAAGTGTTCAGAACATTTCCAACTACCTAGGGGTGGGGCAGAGTGGTGAGATTGTCACAATTCTGTGCAAAGATGTCTTCTATGATTGAGGTGAAATCTTCAGGAAAAACATACACACACACACACACACGAGAGAGAGAGAGAGAGAGAGAGAGAGAGAGAGAGAGAGAGAGAGAGTTGCTGTAAACCAACTCAAATGGTATTATAAACCATTTGCAAGAGAGTGGATTTATCACTTATTTTTCAATACTGGAAGTATGAATGTTCCTTTGTTCTGTTGTGTCAATAGCTGGGTATACTTCAGTATAATTTTGATTAAAACCAATGGAAGTACTTTAAACGTACAGATCAAGGTTCTTTGGCAAGTCTTGGTTTTGCTCCAAATGCAAATCACATTTCAGTGGTTCTCAGGCCACTTATATGCCTGACCAACTCACTGTAAATTCAGGCATTCCTTTCTTTCATTCAAGGTCAATTATTTTAAAATGATTTACAGAACTCTGATAAGGCCTATCTTAACTATCTCATTTTATGATAAAGAATATTCTCAGTGAAGTCTGAAAAAGCAAACCATCCAAACACCATTCCTGGTGAATTGGGACCAACCTAACAACATATGGATGTTTAACATATAAAAATCAAAAATGTAATCTGTCATAATAATTGACAAAAGACAGAAATCACATAATCAGCTCAAGAGATATAAAGCAAGCATTTGACAAACTTCAACCCACTTTCATGATAAACATTATGAACCAGTTAGGAATGAAGGAAGCACGTGTCAATATAAGAGTAAAGACCATCTACAGCAAGCCTAGGGGCAACAGCCTACTAAGTGGCGAAAACCTCACTACATTCCCATGAAGATCAGGAAAAGGAAAGGCAACAAATGCTGCCTGGATACAGGGAAAGGAGAAGCTTAGTATGCATTAGTGGAAATGTAAGCTAGTGCAGCCCCTTCTGAAGTTAGTCTGAAGGTTTCTCAAGGAACTAGAAACAGAACCACTCTGTGACCCAACTATAGCATTCCAGATTATGTACCCAAGGGACTTTAAACCCTACTACAAAGACACTTTCTCATTCATGTTCATTGTGAATCTATTATAAATAAAAACGTCACAATAGAATATTAATCAATTATAAAGGAAATCTGTAAGGAAATCAATGGAACTGAAAAAAAATTATAGATAAAGTGATTCTTCCAGGTACAGAAAAGAAAAGCTACATACTTGTTTTCATATGTAGATTCTGGCTTCGGGTCTTTGGATTGTTTAACCTGAGGCACAAATAAAAGCCAGGAAACTAGACTAAGGTTTTCAAGGCAGCCTTTGGAGAAGAGGATTAACAGGTTATGAGTAAAATGAAAGTCAAGAGGTAGAATACTGGGAAGAAAAGGCCTAAGTGGGGAGGGTGCTGGAGAACGAGAGAAATCAAGTGATGGAAAGGGAGGGATAATCAAAGGAGGGCTGTATTAAGAAAACATGGAAGCATACTGTCTTACAGCAATTTTATAAAAGAAACAAATGAAGGAACAATAGAGTGTATGTGAAATGAAAGAAGATGAAGCAATGGAGGCAACAAGGGTGGGGAAAAGAAAAGGGTAGTGGGTGGGTTAACCAAAGCTAAGGATTCATGAAAAGCTGTACAGAAAAATACTAGTCGTATACAAATTCAAATCACAACGTCAAGGGAAAAACACAATTACTCTGCATGGGCAGGTGTGGCCATTCCCAGAAGCAGGGTTTAGTAAGTGAAAAATCACAGGTATTGCAGGTGATACCTCCCTACAAGTTATGGATCAGGAATGTCCCATGAGTCTCTAAAACTAGACACACTCTATTGCCTTTGCCCTTGGTTATCTGCTATGGGAAGACCTTACTGTTTTAGATACACACTGGCTGCAGTAAAGAAAAAAATCTATCGCAAGTCAACTAGGAAACTTCCTCCCAGAAGAATAGATTTCAGAGTGCTGGAACACGCTGTTCTGGCTGATACAGGAGAAAATACATCATGATCCTCTGCAACCCTGGACCTGCATAATGCAAAGATTACCTGCAGGACATGTCCATTGGTACAATGGTTGTATGGTTGTTATGAGGTAACCATAGTCTGTTGTTGGGGTCAATTCCCACTCCAAAGCATGCACCTTCATGCCTAGTATTATAATAGATAATAATTCTGATCAAACACCCATGACTGTGGAGGTCATAGTAGAACCTAAAGTAGAACCTGCTATATTTTGTTACTTTGTTAAACGGTCTTATTGTTGAATTGCTTTCTAAATATTTATTTTTATATCCATAGACCTGAGCTTCTTTCTTCATGAGAGAAGCTTCTTTGAACAGTTGGTCATGGCCAACAGGGAGATGCATAACTTGTGAAAGTGCTGAGAAGACACTGGGTGCTCAGTCCTAATTGGGGCATCTATATCCACACCCCTCCTCCCACCAAGGCTCAGGGAACATCTCTGAAGAGGAGGTGGAAAGACTGACAGAGCCAGAGGATGCCAAGGAGTAGTGAAACACTATCTTCGGGAGAAGGCATGGCTGTTACACACACGAACTCCCAGAAGCTGTTGTTAGAACTGCACAAGATGGTGCTGGCTGAAATTCCAGCACAGATGGAGTCGGCGATCGTCAGGCCTCACCACTCACTGAAGAGCCATTGCCATGGATTGGTGCTAAAGGAGGGAGAGTTGTCCATTTTTGAGAATGTGGTTACTGGTAGGATCCACATGCCCCAGTGGATCTCCCCTTACCCATGCACAAGTGGCACCATATGTAATTGAGAAGGGGAGTCAGAGTGAAGGAAAACAAACTTACACTTCTGCTGTCGGGGAGCCCTACCAAGCATTCATCTAATTGATTTTCCCATACGAAGAATCTTTATGGATGGTATAGCAGTAGCAGCACCTCTAATCCCAGCACTCAAGTACGCAGAGATAGAAAATTTGTGAATTTAAGGATAGCATGGGTAGCATCACAATTTGGGGGGGGCAACATGAGATACATAGTGAGATAGTACCAAAAAAATTAAAGAAATCTTTTATTCTCACTGCCTAATATCTAGAATACATAAAATAAAGCTTCAAAAATTCAGCACCAAACTAAAAAGAGAGACCACTTACCTGAACAGACAATTCTCAAATTAACAAATATAAATGGCTAATTGGCTAATAAATATTTTTAAACATGGCCAAAACATCTAGTTGAGAAATGCAAATTAAAACTACTTTGAGATTCTATCTCACTCCTGTCAGAGTGGCTATCGTGAAGAAAGGAAATGAAGGCAAATGTTGGTGAGGATGTGGGGAAAGGGGGAACTCCACCCATGGGTGGGGAAAGTGTCACGCAGTGTGACCCCTGTGGAAAGTCATCCAAAAGGAAATGTATATCTACCATAGGCTGCAGGTACATTATGTCCAGGCATATACTCAAGGAACTCGGCATCATAACACAGAGATACTGGCACAACCATGTTCATTGATACTGTATTTTTAACAGCCAGAAAATGGAATCAATCTAGATGTTCATCAACTGATGAATGGAAAATGGAAATGTGGTAATATATAAAATGATGTACAGATATGATAAAATTTTAGGAAAATAGATAGAAATGTAAAGACACGATTATATTAAGTATGGTAACCCAGGATCGAAAGACAAATACATATCTTCATTCTGTTATGTAGATTCTGATCTCATCTTGTTAAATATGCATATGCAGATAGGAGTAAATATGTAGAAAGCAGAGAAAGAGAGGCCCATGAGATGGTGAAACACAGAATTTAAGGGAGAGGGATGGGAAACACAATAGAAAAAAATGGGAGGAGAATATTGGGGGTGAACACATGAAAGTAGCAAAAGAGGCTCAAGAAGGGGGAACAGGAAGAAGCAGGGGTCAACCAAATGAAATACAAAATCCCAGAAGGAAATCTGTCACAGGAGATGACAGATTTTGTCAGCAATATCCTTGTTTCCTGAGCCCTGAACTACAAGATGAGCAGGGTGAAAATACAACATGACTTAGTGTCTGCTTCTAATGAAGTATCTTATTTCCCAGTCTCCTTCCATCCCGGTGAATTGTACTCATTCTTTTATAGAATTTTCCCTGGAGATACTGGCAATAAACTGATTTCATTTTCAGGAGTGGTACAAACTTTTCAAATTTAGAAAGAAGATGGGGGAAGCTAGGTAAGAGGATGTGAAACAAGCATTATTTCAAAAGGTAATTCTAACTAGTTCCTTTGGAATTACATCTTTAAAAACAGCGGCGGCAATAGCAACACAAATACTGGTTCACCCTCTAATCATCTCTCATTCTGTTTTTTATTTTCTCTAATTGTAAGCAAGCCTTGCCTTGTCTTTCACTTGTAAAATACGCATAGCAAAATTGGCTCCCATGACTTCATATACACACTCTCCTGCACAATTATGCTATTGATCTCAGATGAACCACACATACGTGCATATGTAAGGCAAGCTTTCTCTTCTGAAAACTGTAGTTGAGAATCTGAGACTCATACTCTTTCATTCTCTTCTTCTTCTTCTTCTTCTTCTTCTTCTTCTTCTTCTTCTTCTTCTTCTTCTTCTTCTTCTTCTTCTGCTGCTCCT
>NC_022022.1:31382878-31388647 GCF_000317375.1 Microtus ochrogaster | reverse complement strand
CCTCCTCCTCCTCCTCCTCCTCCTCCTCCTCTTCACCCTCCTTCTCCTTATGCTCCTCCTCCTCCTCCTCATCTTCCTCATTCTCCTTTTTCTTCCATGGGAAACCTCAGGAAAAGGACCATCAGGAAATCTGTCTTCCCAGAGACTGGAGGAAGTGATAGATAACCTAGTCACACAAGGGAGTTGACACAGTGGCATTTCTGGCCATTTTCCACTCTCGGTTTATAACAGCATTTCCTGTTATTTTTATTAAGTCTTTCCATCTTCCACATACTCAAAAGGAAATCTCAGTTCAATGTTCTAAGCTTCACACCAGTATCTGAGCTCATGAAAAGGTACGGTCACCAACTAGTCTTCCACCAAGCTAACACCCTTCTTCCAACATCTAATTATCCCTGCAACTTGTCTTAGCTAACCAGCATCGCACTTGGTTCTTCAGTTTCATCTATAATGTTACAGGGAGGAATAATTCTCAGCTGTGCTTTATGTAGTTCACCTGGGGAGGGGTAAAGCATGAACGGCTGAGTTTAAAGGTGAACGATCATGTCTGCCATTGCTAAGACTTGTCTGTGTCTTCTTCTAATGAAACCATCAGTGGAAAATATGCACAATCACAGTTTGTACAGCATCTGCTTCACTTAATGTTGTATTCTCTGAGACAATGAGAGGCTAATCACTTCGGTCATGTGAGAATACAGAGTTCTGTTCTAAATAGGTTAAGTACAAGCTGCATAGGAACACAGATGAAAGCAAAAATGGGGGAAAAAAGAAAAAAAACGATGGTTCAGTGATAAACCTTGCAGCCTTATTTCACAAAAATAACAAGCTAATCCATGGAGAAACTTTCTTGGATAAGCTGTGATTAGCTCAACCGAACGTGAGTCTGTGAGTCAGCTCCCCAGGCAGCCAGTCACTAAAACCATTCTCTTGCAATTTTCTCAACTCATGATAAAAAAGTTCATCACAAAAATGCATGCTCTGTGAAGGTAAGCACACACTTTTTTTATTTATTATTTCCTATAAAGTCCTGAGCTGATTCCCGGTACCACTAAAAGTATATGGAGAACTAGTAGGCTTTGAAGATTTAAAGAGACTAGTGGATTTACTTTAAAGTCTGTTTGGTTCGAATATACAAGTCAAATGCTAGCATCCCATTTGAATTAGTTGTTCAGTGAGAGATCCTGTCTCAAGGGCATAAGTGGAGATCCATCTTCACAGGAAGATACCTAACATCCTCCTTTGGAGGGGTCAGTCCAAAGTGGCAGGGAGAGCACAGTGGAAAAGCCCATATCCTCTTGGTCAGGAGGCAGAGAAGCGGGAACACAGGAAGGGGCTAGGGTCAGATATAACCCCAAGGACACACTCCCAGTGACTGACTTCCTCCAGAAGGCCCACCTCTGTCTTCTCACCTGTCCCCAGCCATACCACCAGGCTGCACACCCACTATTAGCCAAGGTTTGCAAACAGCAGAGCAGCCTGCGATTCAAAAAGTCCAAGGCTTAAAAACCATGACGACATTTATCTTTCAAGTACAGACATGGCCTGCTCTTCAAAATGTCCAATCAGCCATGTTAAATTAGTGCTATGGTTTACAGTTTACTGATTTATATTGTTCCTAAGATTCATGCTGGAGTAATGTTTTCATTAAAATAACTCTGTTTAAATGGAAAGAATTTTTACTTTAAAAATAAATTAGTTTGGGGCCGGGCGAGTAGAACCATTTGCTGCACAAGTAAGTATGAGTTCCAGAGTTCAAACCTAGGACCCACAAGAAAAAAAAACAGGCGTTTTGAACAAGCCTGTAACTCAGGATTTGTGGGATAGAGATAAGCAGATTCTGGAGGCTTGCTAGCACCCCATTTGAATTAGTTGTTCAGTGAGAGATCCTGTCCCAAGGGCATAGGTGGAGATCCATCTTCACAGGAAGATACCTAACATCCTCCTCTGATGTCACACACATACACACATGTATACACTCTATGTGCACACACATTGGGACATGCATCAGTGTATTAACAAGCATAACAACACACACACACACACACACTGAGTTTCTTACTACAGTGTTTGAGGAATAACTGTAAAGAGACCTAGACATAATACAAAAGTTGATGAAAAGATGACGAATAGCAGGCACCAGCCACAGGAGCAACTGACAGGAAAGTGGAATGTTTGAAAACTTTCTTATATATCAGAACTTTTCCTCATATATTAAATTTCAAATAATAGTACCAGAGAATTTGAACTCAATAAGACCCATTTATGGTTATGATGTTTTATACACAATTTTATACACATTTATGTATAGCTCCAAGCCATAATTCAGAGTTTTGTCTGAGTGAGCAATGAGTTATCACAATGTAAGAAGCATTTTGGTTCTCCTGGCAACCATAGTTTAAAATAATACACCATATTATAAACAATGTGCTGGAAAGTGACATAAAAAGTATTATAATGTTGTTATGGCAACTGGAACATTTCTGTTTAAACACCCATTGATCCATAATTTTAAATCACATCTAAGTAACAAAGACTATATTGCTAGGTAATCAATCCTTATTCAGTCATTTCTATTCATTCCTGAGCACTGCTTGCTTCCCTTTATACTTCATTTATCATTTATCCAATGTGATTTTTTTGAGCAATTACAACATTCAAACCTTTAGTTGACGTTGGATGACAACTGAGTCCCTTTCCCTGAAGACTTATTTTCCATCTTTTTAAAACTAATCACCAGTAAAACAGAAATTCCTCCACTCTGTTGACAAGTCATGATCTCCATAACCTAAAAAAGTCTGTTTCAGGTGTTTTACACCATGAACACCACGTATCAATGAGTTTTGTTCCAAGATATTTGCGCCCCCCCCCCCGACAATAAGTTTTGTCCCAAAGTACTTCCCCCAGTGGTAGATGTGCAAACTCAGCAAAAGAAAGGGAGAAGGTGGAAGGGAAAGACGAAGAAAGGATGAGATGATAAAGAAGAAGACAAAGAGGAAGAAGGCGACTTTTTATGGTGAGCATAGCGTAACTCATATATCACCTAGGACGTGCACCAAGAACATTGGTTATTTCTCTAAAGTTCTGACTTAACTGGTTTTGCATTTTACCTGTCAGCTCTGAGCCTGAAGAGAATCTCTGTAATTTTTCTGAAAGTATGCCTTCTTCCCGTGGCATGGCTATTTATCGAGAGCAGTGAGACAGTGGCCCCCAGCCTGATCCTGTAGCCTTCGGGATACTGCCAAGTTCTGTCTCCCTGCTGATACCCGTGTCTCTTTTCAAATTAATTTCACAGCCTGTGGTGGAGTGTTAATATGACTGCTTCTCTTTCCAGAGACTCAGTCTTAGCATTTGGGGCCCTGACGGATCAGAACCAACCGTTAGGAACACTACAGCCCTCAGTGTTTTCTCAGAAGCGACACAAATCATCTCAGTCTTGAAATGAGGTAAAGTGACCCTAGGCATAAACCTGTCATATTTTTTGAGGCTTGATTAATGATTTAGTAGGTACAATCTACTTGATAGACCATGTATATATGGAAGGAATGCATACTTTACAGGCAAAAAAAAATGTCAAATACAGTAATATGTAAGTCAAAGATGAATTCCCAACTAAAATTCCAAAAATCTAAAATCCAATATCGAGTCACCCAGTAGGCTATGTCTATACAAGGCCTTGCTGCCAAGCCTGGCAACCTGAGCTTGAACCCAGGACCCACATGCCAGAGGGAGAGATTCTCCCACCTCAAGTTGTCCGCACGCGTCACAAACAGGACACTCAATGACACACACGTACACCAAATGAACAGATCAATGATATGAAAGGAAAAAGACTACATAGCAACATTCTATCATACAGCTAAAGCAATAACTTAAAGGAGGCTTGTGGTTTTAAATTGCATAGCAAAAAGAAGAAATGTGAAACACCACGAAATATCTCACGAGCAGCCAAACGAGAGTCCGTTGAAGATGCACAGAGTGACAAGAAAGTGATCGTGAACATCAGTGCAGGAGACTGGTTATCTCCTGCTGTGCCCTGGCTCTTAGCAAACCTGGTGGTCAGCCATTTATTCGCCACTGTGTCCTACTGGCATGTCTTTATTTAACAGCAACAATGACAATAACAAATACACTATTATGGCCTTGTTATTGTGCAAATATTTTATACGCCGTATCTTCTTTAATTCTATAAAGAAATAACTATTATTTTTTCCACTCTGTAAGTAAGAAAAACTGAAATTTAAGCTTATGTAATTGTCCAGAAATAAAAATCAAGGCACCATGACTCCAGGGACAGCCTTTGTAGCCAGGCATTGTGCACACAGCTCCCATGTCTATGTGCATACAATACATATGGAAGAGAGACTAGTCTGTTTATTCCCTTGGAGTTGTACCAGAAGCTGACCTATACGGATGCTTTTCAGAATTATTTATTTATTTATTTATTTATTTATTTATTTATTTAATTGCCAGCAAGATCGTCTGTCTGTGCTGATTTCAGGCGTCTGCTGATCTTTATGCATTTTTAATCTGGAGGGATGTTCTGTGTCTTATTTTTTTTTTCTTGGAGAGGGATGCTGCAGGAAGATATGCCTATGGGAGAAAAGCATAGAGCAAATGAAAGGTCACTAATCCTGCAAAATGTTATTTTCAGAGAATTTAGGTTTATTTTCATTGTAATAGTGATTTACTCATTGAAAGGAACTGAGGAAATCCAATTAGTCCTAAAAGGAAAATCTAGGTCACTTTCAAAGCATATATAGCCTATAAGTTAGGAAGGTTGTCAACATGTTGACCTAGTTAGCTTCTGTAGCCTAGTGTGGGACACACCAATGTTTACTTATGAATTAAAAGGGATAAATATATAATTCTAATGATCAATGAAGCAGTATTTCTGATTGATGGCCAAATACGTGAAATAAAATAAATTGCATTCACTAACCATTCCTTCCATCTAGGCTACTGCCAAGCTCAGGAACCAACCTTCAGCTTGCTTGTTTTCCTCTGAAAACCGACAGACCTGTGTTTGCCTTCCACTTACCGACGAAACACTTAGGCTATAATACACTTGATTTGTTTGCACTGATGGTTTACCTTTCCAATATTTTTCTCTCCAGAGGTGCTTACCACCTCAATGGTCAGTGGCAATGTGTTTGGATACACTAAATACAGATATGTGTATGGTGGGGATTGAAAAAATGAGCTTTCTTGGTCCTGAGCACACCCCATCCCTGGGGCTTGGGCACAGAGTGGAGATGTTGAGCTCTGCATTTTTATGTGGTATCCCCAGAAAGCTACTGTTGGAACCCAGTTACTTTCAGCTAAGCAGTTTCTCCTGTTTTAGGACAATGTCTTCATAGTACAGACCATCGCTTATGGTTTATAATCTGAGGAGTGTGCTAATTCCTCTGTTTACAGTTACCAACACATGTTGAACAGGCTGATGGGGTTAGGTTCTCAGTCTAAGAGATTTAATATAAGTTTATGTCTATGTGTTAGCTGGTTTTATGTTAACTTGACACAAACTAGAATCATCAGAAAGGAGGAAGCGTCAGATTAGAAAATGCCCCCGTAAAATTGGACTGTAGGCAAGATTATAGGGCATTTTCATTTTTTTATTGATTTTTATTAAGCTCTACATTTTTCTCTGCTCCCCTCCCTGCCTCTTCCCTCCCCCCTTCAATATCAATCTGTTGATTTCATTGGTTAAGTAATAAACAAACTGCTTGGGCTCATAGCTTAGAACATAGGTGGGTGGAGTAAACAGAACAG
>NC_022022.1:31370595-31379793 GCF_000317375.1 Microtus ochrogaster | reverse complement strand
ATGAACACAGTGTCCGTATAATTATTTCGGGTAGAGCTAGCCATGTGGGCGGCCGGGTGCCGGGACACAGCCCGCCGCTCCTATTACTACACCTCCCTGCCTCTTCCCTCCCCCCTTCAACCCTCCCCCAAGGTCCCCATGCTCCCAATTTACTCAGGAGATCTTGTCTTTTTCTACTTCCCATGTACATTAGATTTATGTAAGTCTCTTAGCACCCTTATTGTCTAAATTCCCTGGGATTGTGGTTTGGCATTTTTGTAATCAGTGGCTGAGGGCACAGCCCACTGTGGAGGGCCCATTCCTGAGCTTATGGTCCTGGGTTCTATAATAAAGCAGGCTGAGCAAGTTTGATAAGCAATCTGGTAAGGTACTCCCTCTACGACCTCTCCATTGAGTTCCTGCCTCCAGGTTCCTGCCTTGTTTGACTTCCTGTCCTGTCTTCCTTCAGCAATGAACAGTGATTGGGAAGCATATTCAAATAAAGTCTTTCTTGCCCACATCCCTTTGGTCATGGTGTTTCATCACAGCAATAGTAACCCTAACTAGGACAGACTCCCATCTGGAATGATGGTCTCAAGATGGTCAAGTCTATCTTTATCCTCACCTGAAGAAGGAAGCTTAAAAGAAATCCCACACTAGCTCAGAATTGAGAATAACAGAGGGTTATTTATTTAGGGGTAGACTCACAATCACAATCCTCTGCACCCGAATCCCACAGCCGGAAAAGAGGCCGGATGCATGCTTTACATTGGCATAAATAGTATAAGAGGCCACACCCAAGTGGGTGGGTAACTTAAAGGCTACTGGCGGTAGGAATTCCTAGAGCAGTCATTACTCATGACTTGACTACTAGCTCAACCAAAATGGCTCTGGGGCTGTAACACCAAACTAGGTCTCCTTTAGAAACTATAATTATTGTGCAGTTTTCCCCCGCTCCTTCTGTTCTTTGTATTTCATAGAGGGTAGGTAAATGAGAGCCTTGCACAGCTTAAGAAAAGGTAATGAAAACCGACTGTAATGATTTTCAGTAAAACACTAAGAAACTTAAAATTGAGAGTTTGTTTGGCTCCAGGAAACACAGAGTACATGGCAGCAGTCGAGATGGCTGCGCCCTGGTCTCATGTTGCTTCTGTGCAAAGTCCAACTTTTTCCAAACAGAGAAAATCGGTAGGCTTTCCTGTGCTTGATACCAATTTAATTGAGTACATTCAGATCTGTTATTACATGGAGAAAAGTGGGCCTACTGCTTTTGACTAGGGACTGGCCTCATTCTGAGACCACATAAATGTATTATTCAGCCACCTGTTATAATAGCCCACAAATTGGACAGCAATTATAAGCATGCCTCATTCCATCAAAGTATTAAAATGAGATGGTGATTATGACCAGAAGAGTTAAGGAGCACTCTTCTGATCCATTCCCTACTATATGCAGTGCTGTGAAATGCATGAATGGGCATTCAGACCCACTTTTCTCTTCTATTTGCATTATTAGACCTTAGCTCTGAGGACATCTACCTTATTCACTATAAAGGATGTTTTACTTAGATTAACCCTCTCCATAGCTTGTAAAAATAGAGGAATTATCACATCATCCATTTAAAAATAAGGCTACCAAGGTAAAATATTATCCAATATCCCAGTTGCCATCAAAGGCAAGGTAAAAAAAATAAATAAATAAATAAAGAGAAGAGAAGAGAAAAACCAACCTGATCAGAGGAAACTTGGCTTAAATGTAAATGTAGTGTGTGTTTTTCGGTGTGTAACTCAGTCAACAAGCTACATTTAATAAATAAAATAAGTCAAAAACTTGGTTTGCAAGACATTTGAAAATAATGAATAAAACAGATGGATTAGTACACATTATAAATAAATGGTTATAATGACTATTAACCTTCATTTTGCTATATTCAATCTCTCTCTCTGTCTTTCTCTCTTTGCACACGCGCGCACGTGTGTGTGTGTGTGTGTGTGTGTGTGTGTATTTTACTTAGAAACATTTATCAATTAACCTAAACATTGAAATGGAGAGGCAACACATCAACCCACTGAGCAGGTAACCAATTACAACACAGAGATTCAGCTGCATTGGGCCTGAGGATTAGCATAAATTCCAGAAGAGATGAGGATAAATCAATAAAAATAAAGGCAAAAAATAAGCGTTGAATAAAAATCTCCACAAAACCAACTTCATAATTTGCAAAGCAACTGAAGATACTTCTCTAGAAAGCTACCTCCTACAGATACTGATTGACTAAAAATCATCAGGCTCTATGGCATATAAATAAATTAGTAAGAGGTTAATCTGATTAATGCAATTGGTTTGCCCATAAATTTGTCAATGTTACCATAACTCTTGTTGAATTCATATATATATTCATATATATATATATATATGAATAAAGTAAGGGACTCAATATATAATTTTAATTTCCTGTTTCATGACCATAAGAAGCAATGACACCCAGGTGCATCTGATTGGACGGAGAGACTTCATGCTCTGTGAAAGGGAGCTACAGCTCCATTCTCAAATGCTGAGAGCGCTATATCTGACTCTTTCCCTAGAGCCACAGACCAAGAATGTGTAAGCAGACTTTGAAGTCAAGGCTAGTGCAATGTGACGAAGGTGGAGGAGTATGCTGGGGATGTCTTAGACAGTGGCTTGGGACAGAGAATAGAGGAAGTTGAAACCTCAGAAACGTCCATCTGTGAAGTCAAGGCAAGTACTACTGAAAGTCTGGGCACTCAGCCAGAGGGTACTTCAGGCTTTCCCCAAAAGATCTCTGCCCGAGCCAGACAGAGCTTCCGAGGAAATAGTTCCTCTGAAGGACAAGCCCAGTCAATCTCACCAAAGAGGAAAGCAGCGAACTGTCATGAGCAATCAAGATATAATGATCTGGGGCATGCATCACAGAATAACACACAGGAAACAAGGAGGAGATCTTAAAGCAAACATGTTGGAAGTTGTCAAGCAGAGGACAATAGGAATGGATGCCTACCCAAGTCTAAGACAGTAAGGAAGAACACATGCTTAATTAGGAACTAATAGTAAACTCTGGAAACAAAAAAAGGAACTAAAGTTAAGAAAAATTCTTTAATTGAATTTAGAGAGTTTGCGAATGCAAAAGAAAAAATTTGAGAAATGGAAGAAAGGTTTGCAGAAATGATTTAAGTGAATCACAAAAGAGACAGAAAATGAAAACAATTATGAATATGGGGGGTAGAAAAATGATGTTCCAAGATTGCTTTACTTGAGTCTCCAAGAAAAAGCAACAGAGAACAGGAAACTAGCAACATTCAGAATGATGCTTTTTAAATAAGAATATTAGAGGTACTTCTTGAGTCCCAGGTAAAACTTTTTAAAGCTAAAAATTATAGATTCCCTCTATTGGATAGGGAAATGGTATCATAAGCAGGGATACCAGTATGGTATGACAAGGATTGGGGGCAGAAAATGAGATAGTCTACACAGGAGATGCAAACAACTGTTTCCACTTTTAAAACACTCCTTAGAAAATGCGCCTAATACAGTCTCGGGAAAGCAATGATGTTAGGATGTGAAATTCCCATCCTCACCCCCAAGTATGTGGCATTCATCCCAGTTTCCCAGTCCAAGCTTGTCTCTTACTGGAGGATTCGTGGCTGCCTTGGGTCATGTGGCAGGCGTTTATCACATGGGCATTAATGAACGTCAACATACAGATCAACCATTTTCCTTTTCTGAATTAGATTTTCACTATATATTTAATATCTGAACTCTATTTCTGTCTCTATAAATTAAATATGCTAATATGAAAGCCCAGTAATCACCATGTTCAGCTCTAGACCTATTCCAATCAGCCATTGGCTGCATGTCAGTACACTCTTCCTATACATCACACACACACACACACACACACACACACACACACACACACACACACTTGTGTACTTCCTCAAAAAGAGCATCATCCTACATAACATGTTACTAATCATAAATACAGTGGCATCAACATTGCTACAATATCATCATTCAAATTTTGAAAACAGTCCCAAATTCATAACATCTTACACAAAGTCCTTTATTTCTCTTTTATGAAGAAAGCCTTAATAAGCCACAGCATTAAATTGGAATTCTGTGACAACTAAAGCAAATTAGGTGCACCTTAGTGTGAATATCCTCACAGTTCATGCTCATACGGTATTTTCTTCTTCATTGAACTATTAGCTTACAAAGAATTAGGTTGCATTATGTCATTTTTCTAACAAAATGTGTTCTGGGCCGGGCGATGGTGGCGCACGCCTTTAATCCCAGCACTCGGGAGGCAGAGGCAGGCGGATCTCTGGGAGTTCGAGACCAGCCTGGTCTACAGAGCTAGTTCCAGGATAGGCTCCAAAGCCACAGAGAAACCCTGTCTCGAAAAACCAAAAAAGAAAAAAAAAAACAAAAAAAATGTGTTCTGCTGTTGCTCTTCTTCCCCATCTCTCCCATGTCCCTTCCTTCCTTGTATCTCCCCATATTTCATATGTACATATGACATTTGTCCTTCTTCATCTTTGTCCAGCACCTCCTGCTTTCCCTAGTGGTCTATAATCTGGGTTCGTAGCCTATGTCCCTGCGTAATTTCAACCACATGCAGACCTGTGAACATATGAGAAAGAACTAGGAGCCAAATAAAAGAACATATAATTTCTATCTATTTTCCTTAATATTTCATATTTTTTCTTAACAGCTGAGTTAATTCTGTTCTGTTTTCATTGCCCCCTCATCTATTGTTGGATGTCTAGACAAATTCTATTTCCTTGTTATTATGAATAGAGCAGCAATGAACATGGTTGGGGCAGTATCTCAGTGGAAAGATGTAGAGTCCTTTAGGTGTATGCCAGGGGTTGTATAACTGTGTCATATGGAAGTGTTATTTTAATTTTTTAATCTTCTTTCATACTGATTTACATAGTGGTTGCTTGTAGCACGAATAATAAAAACTCAGAGACAGAAGTTGAGGTTCAACCCAAAAACCAGAAAACCAAGGCAGCCAAGCCACTAGAGAAGTCTCACTTCTACCAAGGTTGAGCAACCACAACTAAGCAAACTAAACAGACAGAGCTTCTCTCTCCTCCCATTTTATATTCCCCCTAGTGCTGGGATCGAAGGCGTGTGACTCCCTAGTACTGGGATTAAATGTGTGATCTGCCACGACCTGGGTTTGTTTCTGCATTTATTAAAACATAAACTATTACTATAGTGATTCCTGAATAGTGATACAGGAATATATAGAATGTATAAAGAACCGTGAAAATGAAACACGCAATCCACAAAACTACTAGTTAGCAAATGGACTAATACTTTTCAAAAGAAGAAATGCCGACGACCAACAAGTAGCTCTTTTGCTTAGGAGCCACGGCAGATCTTTATTTGTGTATAAATGTGAAATTTTGCAGGAAAAATGCGATCCATGGAGGTGGCTTGAATTTGTAGCTAATAATCCATCTTAGTAGGGGTGAGGGAGAGGGGAAGGCATTTTGGGAGAAAACGATCAAGATTTGTTAGAGGTGCATGGGCCCTTCAAGAACAGGTGAAGTTCTGTGGTGGGTGTGTTCAGGGCCTTCCCTGCTGCTGTACCAGCTCGAACAATACGACTGATTCCTCTATGGTTAGGAAGCTTTCAGGGAAGAAACTCCACTAAGTATATTTTAACCCCTTTAATATCCCCAGCCATCAGAGAAATTAAAATTAGAACCATTGCAAGATTCAATTTCACTGCACTCGGAATGGTTAAGATAAAGACAACCAGTGACAAACAAAACAAAACAAAAACAACAAAAAACACCAGTGAGGATGTGGAGAAAGAACAGCTATTATTCACCTGCTGATGGGATTGAAAATGCTACAACCAATACTGAAATCAGTATGGAAGTTTCTCAAAAAATTCAAGGAAATCTACTATTTGATCATCTATATCACTCCTAGGCAAGCACTCAAAGGAAACCTTCTAGAAAGATACTTATTCCAGCTATGTTCATTGCTGCTCTATTCACTCTAGCAAGGAAATGTCCATCAACACATGAGAGAGTACTGAAAATGTGACATATATACACAATACAATTTAATTCAATTGTTATGAAAATGAAATGATAAAATTTTTAGAAAAATGAATGGAAATGGGAAAAATTCATTGAGGTGACCCAATTTCAGAAAGACAAAAATTGCTTGTTATTTCTTACATGTGGAGCCTTGCTTATAATATTCATATGCGGGTATATGCTCTATCCATATACATAAAGGGCTTATGTATGTATAAGTAGTTATAGAAGTAGGAGTATAGGCTATGAAACTAAATTCTAGACTATGAGTGGGGGAAGTGGACGTTGAGGAAGGGAATAGACACATGAGGCATCAAAGTGGAAAAGAGGCTATGGGGGTCACAGATGGGGAAAAGAGGGGTCTAAAAAAGAAATTTTTTTCTCTGAACACTGTAATGAAGTCTAACCCTGTGTATGCTAATTCTAAAGGGTTTTGCTAGTAAATTAAAGAGTAATTTTAAAAAAGAGCAATTCTCCAAAATGATGAAAACACAGCCAATCTTGAACCTTAGCTGATATTGGAAGCAAATACTAAAATATTCATTTATATGATCCATTTTTAAAAAAGCTTATAGAACTGATATGTAGGCTGAAGTGGGATGTCACTCAGCCCAAAGGACAGAGCAAAGAGAAAGTGTTTGGATGGAGTGCTGAGGTGGTACCCTCACGGGTACAGGAATAAGTCCTCCATCAGTTGTGTTTATGAATTATGACAAGTTCAAATCAATCTAAATTTCATTAAATATTTGAATGCTTTTAACACAATTTGGTTGAATAGAATTCTAATATTGGAAATTTTCTAACAGAAAGCACATCCCAACAAGCTTTAGCAATCAATACTTAGAATTATGAACGTCCCCCATTGTATGTGTGTGCATTGTCAGAGGGGGGGAGAGAGAAAGAGAGAGAGAGAGAGAGAGAGAGAGAGAGAGAGAGAGAGAGAGAGAACCACATGTTTCTCAGGAGTCATCATTTTATCCGGTGAGGCACAGTCTCTCACTGGGATCTGGAGATCTCTGATTAGGCGAGGCTGTCTGGCTGTTGAAGCCCAGAGATTCTCCTGTCTTGTCATCACCAGAGCTGGGATTAGAAGCACATGCCACTATGCTTGACTTTATATGTTGGTTGCTAGAGATTACATTCATGTTTGCATGACAAATACTTTACACATTGATCCATCTCCCCAGCCCCATATGCAACTTCTTAATCCAGTAACGTACAAAACTCTACTAATAAGAGATATTCATCTAAAAATATATTGTGAGTATTTTTACATACTATCAAAGCACCCCAACACTTTTTTACTGTGGCAAAAATATACAAAGCAATGTCAAAACCTCATATGGCAAAAATCTACATCCATCCTCCTTTCTGCAAGTTCATCTTCAAGATGGAGAAATGCTGTTAAGAATTTAAACAAGTAGGCTTTCAGGCTCATCGAGTAGGGTGGTAAGTTTGTTGACTATTTGGTCAGACCCCAAATGTTTCTACTGCGCTCAGTTTATGGTAATTTCAAAAGTCTCTTTTGGTGTTTAAATACACATAAAACTATAATTAGGAAGTCATTAAAATATGTGTCATAGAAGATGCATTCTCAAGATAAAGCACTTGTTTAAATTCTTATAAATCAATAACTTTGAGAGAAATTTTATGAATTAGGCCCATATATAGGGTTGACTTTTAGATTGTCTGTGATGTTCTCTAAGACAAGTCAAGCCACAGCGAGAACCAGCTGCTAAGGTTTGTCATTTGTCAAGGTAAGCTTATTATTTTCAGAGAATAAAACTCAAGACCAAAAGATATACATGTAATGGATACAGTGAAATATAGAACAATTGCATTAACTCTCTAGTCCATAGAACTATGTACTTATTATCATGTAGTAAAGCACTTGTTCATATTGAATAATATCAAGAAAAATTAGAAACACTCCATTTGCCTCTTTTCACTGATATTAAGAAGCTGCTGATATAATGCATATTTTCAAAAATCAAAATCACATGAAAAATGTTATTAATTAAAGGTGGGATTTTAGAATGCATGATGAAGTATATATACATATATATATTTATATATATTACTTTAGAAAGCACATTTGTAAATGGATATTTAAAATGATTCCCTCATTATTCCTTGTTATGAAAATAATGAGGCTCATATTCAAAGTCACATACACGCTTTTAAGAATGTGTTCACAGTCTTCCACATGAAGTTTTGAGAGCTTTTTAACTCCGTTTTGGCAAAGTGCTAGCAATGCAGCACATTGCCCAATTAGCATGCAGGAACCTAACATCAATACATGGAAGCGGTGAGCAGAGGCCGCTGATTACCAGGCATATACTCACCATCAGTTCTCCTCATAACAACATCTTTGCACTATGAAAGCAACTGAAATACCTACTAAAATAAATTTTATAAAATCTAAACCAAATTCTACTTGATGTTACAATAGATAAAAGCATGGATTTTTGTTTTTTTAAATAATATAAGATATGCAGTTACAGAGTGTTCAGACTGCTGTTTTGGCTAGTATTCCTAATATATTAATTTTAAGTTAATCCTTACTTAATATTGATTGCATATTTGGCATACATTATATATTTTCTATTATATACAATAGAACTTATACATAATATATACATGAATAAACATGCATATATAGTGGGTAGAAGTTTCAAAGGTTTAAATGATGCAATCTGAAATCCAAGAAGATTATTAATGACTTCTTTTCCCTTTCTCTTTTGGCTGTGTATGATGTATGAGCATGTTTGTGTTTGTGAGTGCAGGCACATGCAGATCACAGTACATGTGTGGAACTAAAAAATCAACCTTAAATCATATTCCTCACCTTCTACTTGTTTGCTTCTGGTTACAGCAGGCTATTGGATGAGCTTCCAAAGATTCTCCTTCCCACACCTCCTGTCATGAAGAGCACTCATGTGCAGTACCATGTCCAGCTTTACATGTGCAATACCACGTCCAGATTTCCATGTGCAATACCATGCCCAGTTTTACATGTGCAATACCATGTCCAGATTTACATGTGCAATACCATGTCCAGATTTACATGTGCAATGCCATGTCCAGATTTACATGTACAATACCATGTCCAGCTTTACATGTGCAGTGCCATGTC
>NC_022022.1:31348830-31370495 GCF_000317375.1 Microtus ochrogaster | reverse complement strand
AGATTTACATGTACAATACCATGTCCAGCTTTACATGTGCAGTGCCATGTCCAGCTTTAAATGTGCAATACCATGTCCAGATTTACATGTGCAATACCATGTCCAGCTTTACATGTACAATACCATGTTCAGCTTTACATGTGCAGTACCATGTTCAACTTTACATGTACAATACCATCACTTATTGCTTTATTTTGCATTTCTTCCTGGTTGTTGAAATGAAGCATCTTGACTTGTGCGCATTTGCCTTTCCTTTATCTTCTTAGATGAGGTATTTGTTCGAACTTTTCCCTAGTTCTTTGTTGGACAGTTTTGTTGTTTCACTGCAGACTGTAAAACTGTAAGCTTTCTAATGTACCCATACTCAAATCCTTTCTCACACAGGTAAGTAGAAAATCTTATCCCATAGGTGAAGATGTGTCTTCCCCTATTTTTTGTGTTTGTTTATTTATTTAAAATGTTTTATTCATTTCACATACCAACCACAGTTCCCCATACCTCCCCTCCTCCCATTCCTCCCTCCCTCCTAGCATACCCACCATCTACTCCTCAGAAAGGATTAGGCCTCCCATGGGGAGTCAGCAAAGCCTGGCATGTAAAGCTGAGGTAAGACCACGCCCCTCCACCCCTGCATCAAGGGTGAACAAAGCATCCACCATAGAGAATGGGCTCCAAAAAGCCAGCTCACACACCAAAGACAGATCCTGGTCCAATGGCCAGCAGTTCCTTAAACAGACCAAGCTACACAACTGTCACCCACATGCAGAGGGACTAATTTACTTCCATGAAGGCTCCCCAGCTGTGGGTCAAGAATCTGTGAATTCTCATGAGCTCTGGTCAGCTGTCTCTGTGGATTTCCCCATCATGATCTCCCTCTCTTTGACTGAACTCCTGGAGCTCAGCCTGGTGCTTGGCTATGGATCTCTACATCTGCTTCCAACAGTTACTGGATAAAGGTTCTATAATGACAGGGTATTCACCAATCTGATTACAGGGGAAGGCCAGTTTAGGCACCCTTTTCTCTCCACTATTGTTAGGAGTCTTAGCTGGGGTCATCCTTGTGGATTTCTTGTGGATTCCTGTGGATTTCCTAGCACTAGGTTTCGCCCCGATCCCACAATGACTCCCTCTGTCAAAGATATCTCTTTCATTGCTCTCCCATTCTGTCCTTCCCCAACTCAACCATTCTGCTCCCTCATGTTCTCATCCCCTCTACTAAACCCCTATCCCCAGTTCTCCCAGGAGATCTCATTTATTCATGATGTCATTGTGATGCAAGATGTCTCTCTGTATGCTGTGAATATGTGTTATTCTCACTGGTTGACAAAGCTGCTCTGGCCTATGGCAAGGCAAGGTAAAACTGGGCAGGAAATCTGAGCATAGATGCAGGAGAAAAAGGGCAGAGTCTAGGAGACACCAGCCAACTGCCCAAGGAACAACATTCCAGAACACCACCAGTAAGGCATAGGTTGGTTTAAATGCAAGAGCTAGCTAGTAATAAGCCTGAGCCATCAGCAAAACATTTATAATTATTATTAAGCCTCAGAGTGGCTATT
Organism: Microtus ochrogaster; assembly: GCF_000317375.1. Classification (NCBI taxonomy): domain Eukaryota; kingdom Metazoa; phylum Chordata; class Mammalia; order Rodentia; family Cricetidae; genus Microtus; species Microtus ochrogaster. Next base: position 31,368,939 of record NC_022022.1, on the reverse strand, counting down.
AGGGAACTGGCAGACAGGAGAGAAACCTCCAGTTACAAATGCCATAATAATGTGGGACCTTCAAATTCCCATAAGGCCTGAGAAAATTTTTTTAAAAATGTGTTCTATAACACATAAACAGGGTACAAGTACACGGGTAGAAGATGTAGCCCCAGCATCTCTAGTTTTGTGAATATGTTTTGTTGAGGCTAATGTTAAAATGCCTGACAGAAGAGAATACAACAAACATTAAGCACATCACATGTGTATCCAAAGCAACATTTTCATCTAAACGGAAGAGCTGTAATGATGTAGGATAATCAGTGACCAACTGTATATCTTATAACATATCTTGATGTATGTGGTGGTTTGAAAAAACATAATCCCAAAAGGGAATGGCACTATTTGCAGATGTGAACTTGTTGGAGTTGGTGGGGTCTTGTGGGAAGAAATGTGTCAATTTGTAGGTGGACTCTGAGTTCTCATGTATGCTCAGGCAATGCCCAGAGAGACAGATAACTTCCTGTTGCCTTTGGATCAAGATGTAGGACTCTCAGCTCCAGCACCACATCTGCCTACATGCTGTCTTGCTTCCTTCTATGATTATAAAGGACTAAACCTCTGAGCTGTATGTGAGCCACCCCATTAAATGTTTTCCTTTAAAAGAAAAAAAATAGCTTCTTAGTTGTGTCTCTCATGCACGAGGCTACAGAGACCCCATGGTATGTGGGCTTGAGCATACCAACATGGTATGTGGGCTTGAGCATACCAACATGGTATGGATTCCCACCTTGGTATACAGAGGCATCTCCAAACTACATAGAATGCTGTGTGGCAGATTTAGTTTTTTATCATATAGACAAAAAAAGGGGGGCTAAAGATGTGCAGATGGAAAAATCTCTAAACAGATTTCAGTGTGTTTTACAATGTGTGAAGGATTAAGAAAGATAAAATGGATATAGGCAGTTATAGAAATAAATAGTTTTAAAAAATAAAACAAAGTCTTAAAAAAGACAGTAATATAGTAATATAAAAGTAATATAAAATAAAAATCCATGTAAAGATGGAAAATACACAAAGAGTCTGTATTCTATATGATATTGTATTCATTTTGAATTTTTTTTTGGATCATTTTGAAATTTTTGATGACTGATGGGCCAGAGACAGCTGCTGGAGACATGGGATTGAAGGAGAGACTAATTAAATATACCAACCTAAATATTTTTTAAATGCCTTAACTTTAATTCAGAAGTCAAAAATTATATTTATAAAATGGAACTTAAGAAGTGCATAGCTGTGGAGAAGTGGTTTTGCTTTTGTTTCCAAAGGGGAAAAGAGGTTATGGATTCGTTCCAGGTTAAGATGGACCAACTTTGACCAAGGGAGACCTCCTGAACCTTGACCGGTGATATCTATCAATCTTCCTCCCAGTGATGGTCATTATCTCAAAATTTTATCAGTGACTTATGTAATATATCCTTTTGTGGTCTTTTATGGAGTTGAATACTAGACAGTTATAATTATAGTTTTTCTTAGTTATGTAAGATACTTCACCCATAGACTGAAGGAAGCAGTTTGGAGAAAACAATGTTCACATTCCCAAACCTTGGACAGAATGGATGGTCCTTGGTTATTTGGTGGGTTATAGATGTTTGTTCTTCTATGGGAATATAGAAATATAGGATAAAAAGAAAACTATTATTGTCAAATATTTTGCATTGGCGTGGATTTTGGTAAAATGATGCCAATTCAAAGTTAATTTTGTTATACTGTATATGTTTCTATTCTTGTTTAAAGGATTTTTGCATATTGATACAAATGTAAGGTTATTGATTTTATACAGCACATCTGTTTTTATTTTTGCATAAGGTATTACCTATACAACTCATACCTATATAGCTTGCTTAATTATGCAATATAAAATTTTAGTCCTTAAAAAAGCTATTCAGGATAAAATAACACAGCTCTTTATTGCACAGGCTCATTGTTTACAAATTCTGTTGCACTCATTATAACAATTCCAGCATTTTTTTTTTCACACGAATTCTTTCATCTGTGTCGTTCCTGGGGCAGTTACTATTGATTGATCTTCACTTTCATAGAGACTATATTTTCCTGCTACTTTCCACATCTAGAAATTGTTAGTAGAAATTGCACCCTGAGACTTTTGCTTTTGGGGGTAATTGAAACATTTGTATTCCCAACAATATACTCAAACTTTGTTCTAGGATGTGGTTAAGTCACTTGGAGATAATGTGATCCTTCCCAGTCTTGCTTTTAAGCTTATTTAAGCTGCATAAGGCAGAGTTTTGGAGCAAGGCTCTTAAGGATCAAACGAACGGATACGTTTCTGAAGCTTGAACATACCTCTGAGATACAGAGAGTTTTATAGATTTTGTCCCTCCTGACACAGAGTGCTGTGCTATAGTCTTCCTGTGTAGATCTTTCTTCTGACACTTTAGTTCAGAAATTCAGGCTGGTTTTTTGGCTCTGTGATGTACCCTTCTGCCTGCCCTGTGCAGAAAAATTGATTGCTCTTCCTGAAGTTCCCCTCACTGGGCTGGCTCCTGGAAGCTTACTCTTATTAGAAGGTGTGAACAGTGGGCAACCTCTGTTGCTTCTGGTCACGCGGGAATCACTGTCCTTTGCTTGCTGATATCCAGTATATTAACATCAGCTTTTGGAGCCATTTGGTTTTTTTTACAGTTTCTAGTCCTCTTGAGTGTGGGACTGTTTGGTTTTCATGAGTTTACTTCTGCCATTTTCCTTGAGTTAAAGTTTCAGTGGTGAAAACTGATATTCAGTTTTGGTTTCTTCAAACACCATGTAGACCCATCAAGAAAAATTAAACTGGTAAAAAAATATATGGGTTTACCTCTATTCTATGTCCTAAAATTTTATATGGAAATATCCAAGCATCCACTAGTAAATGGGTTAAAATATGAGCATGCAAAACAAAAGCTTTCAAATATATATTTAACATCTGTGTCATTAAAGTTCACAGTTAAACATTAAATACACGATCAAATGTAAAGAAAGGATTGATCATTTTCTTTCTTGATTGATCTGAATTATTTTAACCAATATACAAATTCAGGTGGGTGAAAGATGAGCCCAACCTTTTGTTTTATAAGTAAGAAATTTCCAAGGTGCCACATGTAATAATCACTGAAGTGTTGGAAAGAGCCCTGGTTCTGATGTGCAATACAATGTTCTTTCTGACTGAGTGTCCTTATTGTACACCAGGGAGCTGCTTGTGAATCTGGGGAGTGTCCAGTTCATCTGTTGGGTCCCAGAAGAAACAGAGGCAAAGACATCCACAGAAGCAGCTTTTTAGAGGCAAAAGAGTCAGACAATGGATTTGGAGGAGCAAGAGGAAGCCGTGTGTCAATTTGCCTCCCCTTGAGCGTAGGAAAACAATTCCTGGCCACAAAAATGCCTGAGAGATCGAAACCACCTATCATTTGGGGATTGTTGAGATAGTTTTAGAAACCAACCCCCCTCTGTTTTAGCAAACCCTTTTCTTTCTCTCTCTCTTTCTCCCTTACTCCCTCCCTCCGTCTTTCTTACTATAAATGTTAATGCCAGAACTTGAAAGAGTGAAATGACAAGCTTGATATCTATTTGTTCTTCTGACAGTTAACATTTTTCCAGACTCACTGAAAGGACCCTGTAGTTTATTACGACATGTCTGTCTTTATGAATTAAAAGTCAGTCCTTTGTGTCTTGATTTGCTCACATGGTTCACCTGGGTTTCGCCATTCTGATATGAAAATGTCACTTTTATTCTTATTTGTTTGAAAATCTCAGACAGAGGAAATAGAATATGTCCCAGAGATTAGGGCCCTGCTGCTGTCCTTCAGATACTGTGGCACCGTTGTCTAGTTTTCTATTATCTGTGTGAACTGTCATTTTCAAACTATGATTTGGTTTATTCTGATCAAAAACTCCCGGTGGGACGAGACAGTGGTGGTGGTTGCTATTCTTACCTAGTCTCAGGAAGGCTGGAAACCGATGTCAATCTTGGATAGTTTCTGATTGCACACTGGAGATTTTCTACAGAGAAGAGCCACAGAAATCTCACATAAGGAAATCTCCTGTATGTATTGCTTATTCCATGAATATTTTTAAAACATCTCGAGAGTGGTGGGTTAGGACAACAATGGAGAGATGGCTCGTGTATGAAGTTCATATACACGGTGCTTTGGGAAGGAGTTTCTTGTTCTGGTTGATAAAAATTAATCAAAAGCAAGACAACATATAGCATTTCAGCATAAATCTTCCACAGAGAATTCCTTATGGTGCCCACCTCAAAGGTAGGGATAACATTTATCTGACTATTTCTAAACTGCCCCAATGAATCTTGGATTAAGGAAGAAATTATATCAAAGTAGCTGGTTTGTGATGGGTTTTCCCGAAGCATTCAGCGAAATAGAATATAATGGTATCCCAGTTCCTTTAAAGCTGAGAGGAGAGGTTCTTAAAACTCAAGTAAGACTTTTAATGTCCAGTTTCTTGAGTTCTTTATATATTTTGGAGATCAGACCTTTGTCTGATGTGGAATTGGTGAAGATCCAGTAGGTTGCCTTTTTATCTTAATGACTGTGTCCTTTGCTTTACAGAAGCTTCTCAGTTTCAGGAAGTCCCATTTATTCATTGTTGCTCTTATTGTCTGACCCACATCAGAGCACTGGACTGAGCTCCCAAGGTCCAGATAAAGAGCAGAAGGAGGGAGAAGATGAGCAAGGAAGTCAGGACCGCGAGGGCTTAGTTCACCATTAATACCAATGAGACAGTGTGCCTGATCTAATGGGAGCTCACCAAAGCCAGCTGGACTGGGACTGAACGAGCATGTGATCAGACCGGACCCTCTGAATGTGGCTGACAATTGGGGCAGACTGAGAAGCCAATGATAATGTCACTGGGATTTGTCTCTACTGCATGTACTGGCTTTTTGGGATCCTAGTCTATTTGGATGCATACCTTCCTAAGCCAGGATGGAGGGGGAAGGTCCTTGGACTTCCCACAGGGCAGGGTTCCTTGCCCTCTCTTAGGACTGGAGGGGGAGGGGGTAGGGTGAGTGGGGGAGTGGGAAATGGAGGAGGGGAGAAAGTAGAAATTTTGAATGGTATTATTTATAAAGCAATAATAAATAAATAAACAAATAAATAAACAAATTCAAGTAAGACATACTAAATGGGGTGGAGAAAGTTGTCCTAAATGTCCAGCTTCTTCTTAAAACTAGAGAAGTCACCACTAAACCAGGTGATCATGAGACGATTTGGTTCTACAGTGTGCCCCGATCTCAAGCCTGGTAAGGCCTGGGCTGTCTATCAGACTCATGTGTAGTGGTGTTTATAAGCTCAAGGGAAGGAAAGTCAATTCCAATTCATTTCTGATACTGTCCAAAAGTGGAGGCACTGATTCAAAGATGATTTTCTCTTCCTCTCCCCGTTATATGTAAAGTGAAAAGAAAGCTCCTTAGACAAGATTAGCTAACTGGGAGCATTGGGCTATCCTAAGGAGCAAATTGGCAGCTGCATCTACCACCATAAGCTCCGTGGCCCTTCAGGCAAGGTGGCCTTTTGCATCTCTTGGTGGGTGATCACATGATGCCAAATTCAACATTTTAAACTTGAGTAGTCTAGTACCGTGACTGACTTTCTGGACCCAACTATAGCCATGATAGTTTGGCATTCCTTTTAGCACTGGAAATATCTGGCATAGGGCACCATTTCTCACAAGGCTGTACATGAAGCCTGTTTCTCCAATGTCTTATTCTTCACCTCCCTATTGAGGTCCTGGATCCTTACCCTCTCTACACCACTACCTATGGTAATGGTTCTCATTACTGAATGGCTTCCAGGTGCTAAACAGTGCTCAGGAGTTTTCATCTCTCATCATATTTAAGCAACACACAACAGGTCTCTGCGCTATTGAACCCCGGATATTGTGAACCATTCTCCCCCAAAACCCAGTGACTCTCAATGATTCCAATTGTTTGTTTGTTTAAAGTGCAAAAGAAAAGAAACAGCGAAACATGAAATCTTCCAACCGTCATTCTTCATTGTTATCCCACTTCTTTAGCATTTGATTTCCTTTGGGGGAAAGAAAAGAAAAGAAAAAACTAGTGCTTTTGGGGGGGGAGGGGGTAACTAGCTGCATAAGACAAGGAATAGGAATAAAGAACCATAAAAAACATTAAGTAGGCTTATATTGTATGATTTGACTGCAGAACAAGAAAGTGCAAATAACGTTACTTGCCTATTATATTTCCAGTGATTCTATATGTCTTTGAAAGCCAGACAACGCCGCTCCTCTTTTCTCCCTACCATCGCATTTAATTAAAATGTGATTTTTTTTTTCTAAATGGACTGAGTCACTTGGCTCAGCTGTGTATAATTCAGGCTCCATGCATAAATTCTTTACCAGATTTCCATTTGGGGAGGATTAACTACTTTGCAATCTAATTTCCTTCCAGCACAATGTCTCTGGTTCTTTGTCAGTATTCTGGAGGAAAAAAAAATACTTGAAATCTCCAAGGATCTAGCTCTTTCTGTACAAATGAACTCTTGGGTTAATCTCTGTGATTACTTTCTCGCCGAGCCTCAGAGACTTTGCATATGGACAGTTTCTTCTCAAATGAATGAGGATTTCACGTTATCATCCCCTTATGTGTTCTGCTTCTATCACACAGGGTTTGTGCCAGATTTCATCAGATAAATCCAAATCTCCAGGCAGGGTTGTGGTCCAAGGGATTTTTCTCTTGGATGAGAATGTGGACTAATGATTTCAAACTTGAGTTTTGTTGCTTTCGAATGCCCTGGCAATTGGTAGTGAAGCTCCCTTATCCTCCACACGATGACTGTGGGATGCGGTCTGGTAAAATGAAAATGATATCATCACAAAGCCTGGACCAGAACTCCGGAGTCAAATCCCCAACCTTATTTTTATGAACAATGCTGCTTGATACATGCAATTGATTTCATTAGAAAATTAAAAGCACTTTTTAATCTACTGAAATACACTAATTTAACAAATTAATTTGCATTTGTTCTATCTATTCACACATCTAACGTAAGAATGAGTGTGGAAAATCATGGTGTCTTTTATTGCTGCTAGGTGGATGTCAGTGATGGCAAAAATGTGATAACCTACTCATATTTGATCTTCTTTGATAGTGTGGGAGTAAAGCTGAATGAGTACAGTCTCCCATCACTAACTACAGAACCCCTTGACAAACTTGAGGAGAATCACCCCAAGCCCTAACTATTGAGATTGGTTTCTATTATAAGACTATGCAGGATCTAGTTTCAAAACTCACAACGTATTTAGCTGGTACTTGAAGCCTATTGAATGATAATGAAGCTTTGCTGTGCTGCTCTTTTTGCTCAGCTGGAGAGTGGAGCCATCATTGGAAATCACAACAACATCAACAATCTAGTTAGTGACTGGTGAGATGACTCAGTCTGTAATGGAGCTTGGTACCCAGCCTGAGGATGTGGTTTCCATCCCTGGAACACATGTAGTGGAAGAGAATTGACTCATACAGTTGTCCTGTGACTTTCACATGCATGAAATGGCACACACACTCACCCACCCCTCCACACCAAATAAACAAGATATAATTAAAAATTTTAAATAACAAGATTGAAAAATTATTAGAAATAGAATCTGTTAAGCTTAGCAATTTCTTAGTCAATATATTTATCTTGAGTCTCCGACTTTAAATATGTACTGAGTAACAAGTAATTCAACAGGCTTTCCCCTGATAATTATATATGGAAAAGTTATATGTCTTAAAATTAATGGAAATTTAAATTTAACTACATAAAAATATGTACTTAGCTTTGTTTTAAATATATTAAAACATATTCTCAATCTTTAGGAAATTTCCTTATCAGTAAAACCAAACTCTACTCCAGAAATCTACAGAAAGAAAGGCAGAAGATAATCAAAAATTCAATTTGATGCTTGCATCACGTACATACTCTTCAGCTGAGAGGCTGTGATGGCCAGTTCCCATGTGATGACCCACTTAGGGTCAGATGGGAGTAAGCTGAAGGAAGACTGAAAGAAAAATGCATTATCCTTACCAGTCAGGTCAACCAAATTGTCCCCAAGGTGATGGATTTAATACAGTTGCTTTATGCCATGTGCAGGGTGTGTGTATCTGTGTGTGAGTCTGTATGTGTCTGTCTGTCTGTGTGTCCGTCTGTGTTTGTCTGTCTATCTGTGGGTCTGTATGAGTCTGTGTGTGTGTCTGTGTGTGTGTCTGTGTGTGTGTCTGTGAGTCTGTGTGTGTCTTTGTCTTTGTGTGTATGTGTGTATGTGTGTGTGTTCTGCACAGAGACACTCAAGGAAAGTGGAAGTTTGATGTATACCAAGCCAAGTATCCCAGCAGAGAGATATGACAGTGTAGGGAAAACAGTGCCATTACGTCATTTGTCCTTCCAGTAGGGACACTCTCTTGTGCGTCCTAGAAAGGTACAAGATGTACTAGTAGCAGCCAAGGATGACAGATATCACAGTCAGTCATTTTCCACTTCATCAGAAGGAAAGCACAGAGTGCTGCCTAGGTGAGCAGAGCATGATTGAAGACTGGCAGCTGAAAGACGGATTGCATATTCACGGAACAGGCAAAGGTTCTTATTGTCAGTGGTGGGGACCAGAAATAGAGAGCAAAAGGGATTGTGGTGACTCTTCAAAACCAAACCTCTGAGGACACTGGATTGAAAACTGAAATTGGGGACTGTTACTGTAACCAAGAATGACTTTTTTAAAATTCTAAATGAATCCCAGAAATTGGAATTTGTCTGCTAAATCTGATGGTTGTGTTAGCACAGCCAGGTGCCCACAAGAGGGAAGAGTAACTAGTTCTGACCCATGTGAGCTTAACTTGGGTAGACAGGAAACAGTCATCCCAGACTTTGCTTTGGAGACTGGTTTGGCAAAAGCAATGGTTAGCAGAAAAGTGCATCCCAGCATCAGGGCAGAGAGGTGGTGAGGGATGAAGCAACTGGAGTCTGGACAGTCACTAGGTTATGCTCGTGAATATAGGACACAGCATGACAGGGTAAGAACATCATTCCTCACTGATAACACAATGCTCCCATTCTAGCTAACTAAGAAATCACAGATTCACTGATGAGATGTCTGGATCAACCTTAGCAGTAAATGACAACAGAGAAAAGAAGACTCTACTTCCTGGATAAGTCTCATGATCAAAGACCTATGAAAAAAATAAGTATCTAATATCTTAAAATATACATAAAGCTCAGAATGTATAAAGGAGGGGGTTGCTGGTTTGGCAACTATCCATATTTTTTTTTTTTTAAAAATGAGAGGTAGAGATGGATGTGATGGCAAATGCCTGTAACACAGAAACCAGAAGGCTGAGGCAGGGGGATAGAAAGTTCCAGTCCAAGTTGCCTCCCTCCCTACATACACACAATTTTTATTTAGAAATAAAACAAAATATTGGGTCATCTTATCTGCTCCACATGTCTTCAAAGCCTTGGCTGTGCTGTCTGTTCTTCAGTCAGTAGAACACACTGTAGCCTTGTGGCCAGATTTAGTGTTCTCCTTAGGTCACTGACAAGGTACATTGCTCCTCTGGGTAACGTAGAAAGAATTGTAGTGTGGTCAAATCTGCTTGCAGAGACCTGGGACAGGGTTGACCCTGGGAAGTCGTTACAGAGGCAAGGGGTGGGAAGGAAAGGGGAAAGAATATTGCACAGTGGAAACTACTTCATGCTAGGATAAAGTTTCTTAATCCTTTCATGCCTCTCTTTCTACACCTTGTGATATAAAGACAAGCTGACCTTTCTCATGTCACTTCTAAAACATGCTGTAAAATGAATCAGGAAATCGTTTTTGAATCCTCCCACGTGCCCAGTCACATAAATCTGGATTAGCAACATACCCCACTGCTGTCGATGGTAATCACGAGGAAGTGAAGGGACATGTTAACTTTGTATATAAAGAAATTTACAAGGAGAATGCATTGACATATTGGTTTTCAAAAAAACAAAATTTAAAATTTCTAACTCAGAGGATTATCATGATGTTTCAACAAAAATACTCGTTTCTAACTTTTGCGACATGAGAGAGTCCCATAGCTAAACCTCAATAAACTATCATATTGTGGCCCTTCTCATTTTAATGCTGTTGTCAATCATGGAAAGGTAAGTATCCACACAGGGGGTAAAGACCGAGCAATAGAAAATAAAAACAGAAGTGCCATTCAGAACAGAAGCAAGCTCTATTTATAAATGAGTGCAGGAAAGATTGTGAAGCAATGGACATGTGTTGAGCAGGGTGGAGTCTACCTGGGGCAGATCCATGGTGACAAAGCCAGATGAACAGAATTCTGAGGGTGGGGAGGGTATGACTTGGTAGCTAGGCACACTGGGAACAAGAACAGATCTAATAACAACCAGAGATGTAAGTCTGATTTCCATTTTAGAGCACAACAGAGCCTTGCTCCTCTGCAATCAAATATCAACCAAGCAGTTGGAGAGGTTATACAAGGCCTGCAGAAGAAAGCACATAGAAGAGAGAAATGCAGATATAAGGACTGAAAGGCCAGCAACAGGTGAGTGCCTCACCTACTGTGATGCTGCATATACAACTCCCCACAGGTCTCCATTATAATAGTTCACCTGGCTATGCCTTATACTCATCCCATTCCTGGGGGAAGAGAAAAAACATGGAGGCAAGCTGGAACTCATTTAAGAGCTCAGTATGTGCCCTTCTGAGGCCCCATTGCCATTCCTTCCTGATTTCTCACGCAGGTCATTGTGGGAAAGTTGCAACGCTGTGGGTAATCAACAAGGGCCTTTAGTCTTCCTCCACTGCTTTCAGAACCATGGACAGGGATGGTTTCTGCATGACATCTTTCTTGAAGCCCCTAGGGATTTCTAAGTCTGTTCCCATAGATATATTGCTTCATTGTTTACGCACAAAGTTTTCTCTGCTGAGTAACGAGCTCACTTAGTCATTGGCTTACATTTTTTTCTACAAAGCACAGCTCGGCCTCTGCTTTCCCTTCCCCATAGGTTGCAGGGTGCAGTTTTTATTTTTGGTTTTGCTCTGTTTTTTCCAGAAGATAGAGGAGCTTATCTAGCGTGTGTCTTCATGCTTCATTTTGCCAAAAACCACAGGGACATCACCTGCTGTATGGTATTGCTGTGTGTTCCTCGGTATACCGAGCCTTCTCTTGATCAGCAGCAACTGAGTCCCTGGGAAACATTCTCCAGAGACTCCCTGTTCCACTGGGAGCTCCGCCTCAGCCTCCCCCTCCCTCTCCAAACCTTGCCCCTCAGAGAGCTGGCCAAGTGGCATCTCCTCCCCTGGAGCTGCACAAGACCATATCTACAGGGTATTTAGGCTCCGGTTCATCGACCTGCCACCTGATTGCTCCTCCTTCCTTCCCCCAAGATCACCCAGGAGTGCGTTGCTCAGATTAAACCTGGTCCTTTACTTTTTCATTCAGCTTAATTTGCCTTACCGTGTCAGTGGAGAAACCCACTACTGGGAATTCAAAAATACTTGTCGGTCCCCAGGACTGGACTGCACCTGCCATATGGGAGTAATGATCTCATTTATTATGTGATAGAAACAGACACGGGGCAGGTCTGTAAGAGCAGGGCTTTGGCTGTCTCTATGTCAGTGTCTGAAGCTCTTGGCACAGAACTAGCATCCAGGCCCTCACCTGTGACTGGCTGTGGGTGATCTTTGAATTGACAGCGTGGAAAGATGTAAGGAGTTTTACCTGACAGTGAGACTAGGAACCAGGAGGTGACTCCAAGGTGGCAGGACCTGGGGCAGACTGGGGGGAAGCTGAGGTTGGCCGTGACACCAGAGTTGTTGTGTAGTGCCATCTCCTACTCACAGGCATTGATTGGTTCCTGAGTTCCTCAGCTAGCTGGCTCAAGCGTGAGGGGAGGAAGAGACTATCATTGGTTTCTAGGGTAAGTTGCTCTAGCTGCCAAAAATAAATAAATAAATAAAATGAATGGCTGCTTAAACCACAGGAGGCTAACTTCTCACACCTGGAGGTCAGGAAATCACATAAAGTGAAAACAAAATAGGCTTCATTCTAGGATTCTTCTTTTGCTTGGGAGACATTTATAATTTCCATAATCCCTCACCTCCTTCCATGGTGCAGAGAGGCAGAGGATAGAACAACCCACTGGTCCCCTTTTGTAGAAGTTATTAATCCTGTCAGCTAAAGGACTCACATTTATGAGCTCATTCAATGTCGGCTACTCTTTCAGCGGTATCACCACCACAGACTTTTAGATTTACTAAAAGTTAAGATTTCTGTACGGCAATTGGGGCAACATGAATATTGTTGCCAGGAAGCCACTTGCTGGTTCCTGACCTCTTAGCCCCAAAATAATCACACAGAAACTTTATTATTTAAATCACTGCTTGGCCCATTAGCTCTAGCTTCTTATTAGCTAACGCTTACATATTAAATTAACCCATCATCTCCATTAACCTGTGCATCACCACGAAGTTGAGGCCAACCAGCAAAGTTTTAGCACAGATGTCTCCCAAGGCTCCATGGCTTTTCTCTAACTCCTCCTTCTTTCTCCTAGCATCCAGTTTAGTTTTCCCTGCCCATCTCTATTTGTTGATCAGGCCCAAGACAGTTTCTTTATTAACCAGTGGAGTATATCCAAAGGAAACATCTTAGAACTAATGATTGGGACATCAGCAAGTTACTCTTGGGGAAGAAACTGAAATGAAAAGGTCATTCCTGTAGAGGAAAAAGAGCCAAGGCTCAGGGTTCTGAGAGTGTCCCCTGTGAGTCTGTGTCATATAGTGTAGCAACCAAAAAAGGGTTGTTAGGTAAGGATGAAGATTGAAACTAGATTGGGAAAATACTTGTATTTCATCCGGAGAAGCTTGAATTTCAATTTGTGAAAAATGGCAGCCTGTCATGGGTGTGATTTGAGGAAAGAACTTAATTACTCATGCACCGCAGAGAAGGGAGGCGGACTGCTTGAGGAGCACCCTCTGAGCGCAGAGGAGAGGGAGAGAAGTTGGTGAAGGAGAAACAGTAAAAGAAAATGAATACTTGAGAGCTATGATGGATGTGGTACCCACGGTGGCATTGCATATCTTTATGTTACCACTTAAAGCAAAAGCAACACGCCTCCTGATACTGAGGTCACTTGAGAATGTATGGAAGTCCAAGGAAGGAAAATATGACAGAAGGCAATTTACTGGGGCAAAATGGCTTTGCCTTTGTTAATTGGGAACAGGATCTGTTTGTTTTGACAGCTTCAGATTCACCGTCTATGTTTCCTTAAGGGACTGATTGAGTGAAATCAGCTGTATTCCTAAAATACCCATGGGTTTGAGATACAGGCTCTCTCGGAGAAGAGCGCTCAGAAGAGGGTGTTTCTTTACCAATTTGGCTGTCAGCTCAGCTGTTATGTTTTCCTCTGACCTCCAGGACATGGTCCATCTGCTCAGTACTGCATTAGCCTAAGCAATACAGATGGGATGAGAGGCAAGGGAAAATGTCAACAATATGGTGTGCTTGCTGTTTTAGTCTTTTCAACGCTTCCATGTGTGGGTCTCTTGTTTCCACCCATCCTGACTAACAGGATGGAATGTGAATCTTCCCAGCAAGAAGGAAGGTGACCTTGTTCTCCCTTCCTTTGATGCACTACTGTTAATCTGAAGATGTGGAAAAGGTAATTCGACAGGTTTAAGCATTGGCTCTGTGTTCACCAAGTTTCAAAAATACAGAAGATTCTTCACTTATGTCCAGCATATTAGAAATGTTGCTTGTGGGTGACTAGCTCACTCAGCATATTGTATCTAAGCAAGGGAATTGCAGATGGAGCAGATTACAGCTTCTGGCACCGGGTCTGTGGACAGCAATGAGCTTCCTTCCTCTGTTTCTGTTCTGAGCCCCAGTTGTTTTCCAACTCTCACAAAGGACACAAATATGTTTGGACTTTATCATGCTATTTTCATATAATCTTCCTCACCAAATGCTTAAATACAGTCAATATTATCCAAACAAAGGCAGAGCCAAGTGTACCCAATGCTCCTGCACTCTCATCGCCTCTCAGTCCTCACAGTGAGAAGGATCAAAACACTGTGTGACCAGCAAGCCACACATACACACACATTTACTTTAATCTGTATCAAGGTGAGTGGACTAGGTATGGTCTCTTGGCCAGGTGATTGAGCCACAAATCTGTAATATAGATTCTCACCTAGGCCAGAGATTCTATTCTATTGACCAGAAGGATTTTCTCCTTGATTGGCCTTTATTGATATTCTAACAAAAGTAGTCTTTTAGAACAAAAATTAATGCCAAGCAAGCAACTGGGAATAGTCTGTTAGATCCAGAGAGATGTCTTCACAGCAGAGAAGAAAACCTGGATTATTTTATTACTAAAAATTGTCTAAAACTCAGAATGAATCAAATAAAGCTACATGAATCTCAGTTAGAAAATTTCTGCTCTAAGGAGTCACTGCACATAAAATACTTAGCAAGTTGTTAGTGACATCATGAGTACTTAATAATTATAGTTTGTTTGACTAAATTCTAGCTCATGAATGGCCACAGAGTCTAGTTAAGACTGCGTAGCTTCTTTTTATGGGCTTAAACTATTGACAGTCAAACTATTCTTTTTTGAATACTCTTAGGGACTGATATTTTTCATTTAATCTAGAAGTTTCAACCACTGACAGAAAACAGACTAATGAAGAGACGCTACTACATACCATAAAAATACTTAACATTTTAATTAAATGTTGATGAGGATGTAAAGATACTGGAACTGTAATACCCTGCAGAAGTTTAAAGTAGAAAAATCATTCAATATACCAGTGTACATTGAAATAATCACATACTTAACAGATAGTACTTATTTCATAGGGACACCAAAACTGTACAAAACTGTTGATAGTAGCTTTAATCATCAGAGTACCAGTTACCAACAATCTTCATGTCCAATGAGAGACAAAGCAAGTAGTGTCTATTGACCACATGGAGAGCTGCACTGTGGTAAAAGAACACCTCACTTGTCTTACTCATCCGGATGCCATCCCAGAAGTCAGGGACAAAAGGAAACACATTGTATGTTATATGAATCCACTTACATGATGCTCTTTGGCTGCAAAGTTACCTCTGCATGTGTCGGCAGCAATTACCTCGCAAGGAAATAGTCAATGGAAAGGAAGAGGAGCGAGTCCCAGGAAACTTGCAGAAATAAACCTTTCAGCCTAAAACAAGGAACTACATCCCATTCACTAATAACACAAAGAAGGGATGGGGAGTGCAGACCTCATGGATGCTGCATAGTCACACAGATGGACTGGCCAGAGACGTGCTTAAAACCCCAGATATCATGTATCCTTTTCTACCAATAATTCCATTCCATCAACTCAAAAACGTGAAACAATAAATAAGGATTTATTGTCTTCAAGGATAATTGTGTTTTCAGGTTAAATTGGAAGATCTTGGCTAAAAGGAAGCTCGTATTTCTGGAAATCATTTCTTCTGTTGTTCTATGAGGCACCTCATATTCAAAGAGTCAATCAGTATTCAGGTACATATGCTCTAAACCTGCTCATATGCTAATTCAATTCTACTTGGGTGGCTTTTATATAATCCCCAAACAGGGACCTTGTCAAAGCCTTTGCTCAGTACAGTTTCTGGAACACTGCTGACATTTAGATGATTGTGTGTAAGTAATAACATAGTAATAACAACACATAAGGAAGTCTCTTAGTTCTTGGACTTTGCAAGAGCATTGAGCTTCAACCACAATAGAATTTTAATTCAGGAGAGGAATCAAAAGTGATGAGATGCAGTGCATGTTGTCTCAGTCTCTACTGAGGGGGAAAGCAATTATTATTAGGCAAGCTCTCTTCTAGGAGACAACTAAATTAAATAGGGTAATGTAAGGCTCCTGGTGGTTTTACATAGTGAAGACTGATTACTCAGTTACTACATAAAAGCCAAACCTGCTACTAAAGGCGAAATAATTTGAAAATGTAAGCACGTGTGTTTGTGTGTGTGCGTATGCGTGTGCAAATGAAAATGTTAAAAATATTAGTGGGTAGAGTAAGGAAATACTTCGTATCTGAAAAGATTATTTGTGTAATTAATGAAGGCAATTTCACCCTTAGATCCCTAGTTCTACACCAGAGGAATTCCCAATGTAATGAGAATTGGTGAACACTCTCTAATCACACAAAGTCATGAGATATTTTGCTTCCCTGAAGAGCAACAGCCTTACCTGAGAGGCAGAAAGGCAAGTCTGTCTCCTTCAGACATACTGAATAATCAGAAACACAGGGAGGGCAGGTATATGAAGGACTTTGGGGGTTATGCTCAGCTTTAAGGTTTCTTTCCTTTTTGTTTTTAATCTCATCAGCTGTATGCACTCCACCTCATCCTGCCCCAAATAAATAAATAAAATTAGATAAAACCATAGCTCAGGTCTCTCAAGAAGCTTCTATAAATTTTTTCCTGTTCTGTTATTTCCTTTGATTTCTTTAAAGGAGTCATTTTTCTTGCCGGCCACTATATGCTACATCTTTCAAAACATATCCTCTTTAGATATTAAAATACAAGAAAAACAGTTTCTATGTGCTTTTTTGGTGTGAGAAGTCCTTCTGTCTATGTGTTGCTTTTATTGGTTAATGAATAAAGCTTTTTCAGTCAGTGGCTTAGCGGAATAGACCTAGGCAGAAAAACTAAACTGAATGCTGGAAGAAATAAGGTTGAGTCATGAAGTCATGTATCCCTGCTGGAGACAGACACTAGAGGAACTTACATGGTAAGCCACAGTCACGTGGTGATACACAGATTAATGAAGATGGGAATTGAGAAACATATTGCTTTTTATCTGTATTCATTATAATCATTCACTTGAAAAATAGAATGTAACCACATTGCAATTTTTATGTTTCTTTGTGCTTGTTAACATAGGGTTGAAAACAATAAAGTAAAATCCACAACAGCAAAAAGAAAGAATGGTTCTAGAAAACATCATATTGAGTGAGGTAACCCAGACCCAGAAAGACAAATATCGCATATACTCATTCATAAGTGGCTTTTAGACATAAAGCAAAGAAAACCAGCCCACAAATCACAATCCCAGAAAACCTAGACAACAATGAGGACCCTAAGAGAGACGTACATGGATCTAGTCTACATGGGAAGTAGAGAAAGACAAGGTCTCCTGAGTAAATTGAGAGCATGGGGATCACGGGAGAGGGTAGAAGTGGAGGGGAGAAGACAGAAGGGGAGTAGAGAAAAATGTATAGCTCAATAAATTCAATAAAAAAGGAGGAAAGCAAGAACAGAAAGATGACAAATGGATGCATTTTTTAAAGATAATTTTTCCTTCTGAATGCTACATTAGGTTTCCTTCTGCCTCAAACTTGTATCCAGCAAATGTTTCTTTTTATCTTTATCCAGGCACTGATCCAATTGTGGGTAATAAGACAATACAGAGAGCCAAGTTCTCGACTCTCAGAGTTTACATCCCAACAGGGGCAAATAATAGACAGAAACAAGCAAATATTTTCTTTAATGCAACTAAGAGTAACGGAAACAAAAGAAAACAAACAACAGTGAGTAGTGAATTCACTGTGAAATGTAAGGGGCTGGTACTATCACCTGGTCCCTTCATCTATGTGTGGACAGCACATGTGAGGTGATGTGGCAGGTCAGGAGACAGATCACAAAGCCATCTGCAACAATTAGAGGTTTCTGAGCACTTGCTGGCCAAACTGCCTTCAAAATCAAAACACAACGAATTGGAGGTGTTCACAGTGCCTCACGTTGCATCCTGTGACATCACTGAAGCCTGAGTTCTGAACACAGTATTTGTGCTTTGAGCCGCATGTGCTGCCTCATTGTGCAACTCCAGCAAGGTTTCCTGAGACATGTTGGCTCAGATTTCAGACTGCTACACATTATAAATTGTAGTGGTTTTTTTTTGTTGTTTTTTTTTTTTTTACTGTGCACAAAGTTACCCAATTTTATAGGATCATGTTTCATTCTGAAAACAAAAACTTTTAAATATGTTCTGACCATCACTCCTCAGCTTGTATCATATTAAATATGCTTTCGGATTGGATTGTATCTGAATGTTTGATTTTACAACTCTCAGTACCAAGGGCTGTAAAATAGAAACATAATAAACACTGAAAAACATCGACAATGCTATCTGCCCGATGTCATAAATATTGAGCTAAATTTTAATTCTTTTGGCAAAAGGAAGCAAGCACACCATCTCATTAGCATATAAGTTTGCTTTCATATACTGGTGAAAGTATACATGTAACAAGGAATTGTTTTAAAACAAACTTCTCTGTTTTACTGTGAGTAACCATTTGATTTGCATACCTGTCTCATGAACCTGTGTACCTAGAATCATGTAAAAACTTCCTGGGCAAAATGGGATTACGAATGGAGATGTTTAAGAAACTGTGATCTGTGATATTTGGTAAACAATGTGCTAGACAAATACGTTGGGTATAAGAAATGGAAAACTCTCATTGTATTACCTCTGCCCCTTGCTTACCCTTCACTGTGTTTGGTGGAGCTCTTCAAGATTTCCCACATGCTGCTATCCCAGAGCCCACAGGTGTTCTTATCTCCCTGGTCTTCAGGTGGAGGAAGAGCATTGTGAGAGCATCAGAGCTTTTGTTAGGTCCCAGCAGCAGGCATCACCTACATTTACTTCTGAATTGCGATCCTTTTGTATCATCCTTCCCTTACCGGCGACTTATTTTTCCATAGCCAAGTCAGGAAGTTCCTCATCCACAACAGTGTATGAGCTAAGAGCTTTAGTGTCAAATAGAACCAATACATGTCCTTCAGCTAACTATGTGGTATTGCATAAATCTGTGCTAAGACTATTTCATTATCATTAATCAAAGATGTAACAATAGTACTGACTTCTTTAAAAAGATTTATGGAAGTTTACATGAGATAAATTCATGTAAAATATTTACAATTTAAATGGGCATTAAAATTATGCAATTCCAAGGAGGGCCAAAAAGCATGTTCAAAGGGAACAAGAAAGTGGGTCTGGCACACAAAGGAATACCACATGTTGAGACCATGGTAGTAACACCAGTCTGGAGCTTTGGATTCTAAGATGAATTTGTTGAAGTAAATCACAAAAATGAACCAAGATGCTGTAGAGGAGAAGAAAAACCAAGAAAAGGAGCTAGGGCAGAAGATGCTGATAGAGTATCATAGGGTAATGAGAGCAGGAGCCAAGGGCTCAAATTATTCAGACTGGAAACGCAGAGTCAGCACCTTGCTCACAAAGAAAAGGAGTTCTATTATCTGAGAAGGTTTTCCTCTCTGTTTTCCCTTAAACTATAAATAATTGTTTTTTTTAATTTATTGATGTCCATACAGATACAAAACTCATTGAATATTGGGGCAAAATGTATCCTATTAAAAAGTACTTACAGAAAAATGGACGGGTGAGCTGGTATATAGATACGGAAGACATAGTACTAGTAGTATCACACACCATCAAGATCAAAAGAGACCCCTTTGAAAAAGAACATTCACAAAGAAAACATCTTCAAAAAATAAATCATAGCTAAAAATCCAGTATTACTGACATGCATCTTTCCAAGATTAATATGCCACTAATAGTTTCATAACACAACACATAAACATTTGTCAGAGAGATCACCTATGCTAACCAGAGAGGATGCTGGTTTGGCCTGGGATATTTCCATGTGAGGACTATGAAGCCCTCCAGTATGCCAGATCCACACTGACAGAGTCCAGTAGGTAAGAAGTCCCCCATACTGTCCTCTGCTAGATGATGCCCACGTATCTGTGAATAGCAAGTTTTGTTTAAAGGGCAGAATGACAGAGATGAACAAGAAAGAGAAAAGGGTATGAAAGTTTGAGAGAATGATGAAGAAAATCTATCAGAGTGGAATGGATGGGTGACGTACAATGAAAAAAATTTGAAGAAATAATCTTGGATTGCTATTTCATTCCATTAGTGGAGCGCGTGTGCACACATGCATGAGCTCTCGCTCTCTCTCTCTCTCTCTCTCTCTCTCTCTCTCTCTCTCTCTCTCTCTCTCTCTCTCTCTCTC
>NC_022022.1:31329657-31348730 GCF_000317375.1 Microtus ochrogaster | reverse complement strand
TCTCTCTCTCTCTCTCTCTCTCTCTCTCTCTCTCTCTCTCTCTCTCACACACACACACACACACACAATCCTGTTGCTTCATCCTGGACTTTTCTGTACAGTTTTCCATGTAACACAGCTCCCTCATTCTTCATCCAGAGAGCCCAACTCTAAAATGCAAAACTCGTGACTGGATGTGGGAGGGAAAAGACTAAAATTAGAGAGACCAACAAGCTCTAATATTGGGGATTTATTTTGAAAATGTCATTTCTAATGAGAGCCAGCAAGGAAATTCTTTAAAAATAAATTTGCTTATTTTCCTATGTTAAGGTTTCTTCTATCCTAAACAGGAGAAATTTATTGCTTCTCTGTGTTATTTTTAAAAAACCTGTAGCCAGTTTCAGGAAAAGGAAACCATCTACTTAATCATGTAGAAAAAAAAGTTAGACAATTAGGGAAAAGATTGACCAGGACAGAGGTAGGGCAAACTTTTTAAAAAACATGGGCGATGTTTTTGATTAGTTTTTCTGCAACTTGCAGCCAAATAGTTAAACACAAAATTAGATATTGCATGCTGGATTTAAAAAGGGTATCATGTCACCATAGTAACTGGGTTTGCTTAAACATAGCTTGGAATGTATGTGGAATCCGATTTGGCTACAGAGCAGAAACCCATACTACAGTCCTGAAGGACTAGCTTGTTAAATATCTCTCAGGTGTGGTGTTTGTGCTTACATTTGTGGAGGCACTCTCTTCAGGGTTTACCTTTCGAGGTGTTTGTCTCAAGGTCAGAGCTGGTACAACCCGGGAAGCAATATCAAAAGTTAAATTTGATCCCATGAAAAGGATCATTTGCTTGTACTTCTGACTTGATCGGTTAGTTTGTGGATACGAATTGAATGCTCTACCTCTTAGTGTCTTACCTTTCAGATGCTACTTTATTTGGTTCATCGTTTGGAGCATTTTGGATCATATTTTTCTTGAAAAGCTAATCTCCAAATAGCATTTCCACCCCCACCAACTCCTCCTAATGATAATATTGGCAAGAGAACAGCTTCGTGCAAATTTAAAAAAAAAAAAGAAAAACTTTGAAAATGAGGGATATTGCCATAATTTAGTATCCAGCCAAGGAATATGCTAGCATTCTTCTCAAAATTTTTGGTTAAAGAATTACCTCACAAAAAGCAAGACAGTTCATGCTGAGACCCCCACTGCATGGCACTGGGGAAAATATATGGTTCTTTGAGGTTTTTCAGAACTTTTTTTTTCTTCCTGGTTTTTATTTTCTGAGGAAATGATTATATATGATACACTTTGGGGAAATTTATGTCATTACTCTTTTGTACTTGCTAGGACCTTTATTGTGTTTGGTCACTAAATGGCACAATATCCATAATAATAGTAAAAATTTAACAGAAAAATAAAGGCAACAAACCATAATATTTTTCCCCGCTGAACATCAGTGGCTGTCTTTCTGCTTTGGGTAATAAGGTGCAAAGTTTGTCCAGAGTCCCTACCATCATAACAGAAATTGGTACCATGTAACAATCCCCAATTATCTGCTAAATATTCCGTGGAAAATTTAGTACACCATGTTTTAATTCACACCAAACCTTGATAATTAGGTGTCATCTGCACTGTTCAGGGTGGTTGTTTTTCCTCCCTTACACTGCTTAAACTGGAATGCTGAGATGCAATGTGAGTTCCAGAACACGGTCGTTCACCAGAGACTCAGCCGAGTTCTAATGGTGTGCTATGGCTGCTGTCAGCAGATAAGGTAAGATAGAATCACTACAGGGAAAATGGGGGATGCTTTTAATTATTAAGACTCTCATCCCTCTGCCAGATGATCGTTACTGTGTGCAACTAGAAAAACCACTGGGAGGCAGTAGTGGTGTGAACCAAACCCCAGAATTTCATGTCGGGGTCATTGGTTTGCTCTGAGCTGGGATCTCCACCTCTTCCAGAAATGAACAGTATAGAAACATTTATCTCCTTCTCCAGACCATAATACTCCATCCCACAGAAATACATCTTGGAAATTGTTTGAAGATATGGATGTCCTGGCCTCTGCACACAGTGAGAAGAAGATGGGAAGAGCCTTAGCAGACCATCTCAAGCATTTAAAGGCAATGCTCAAGGAAATGGGAGTAGCAGCCAAGGGGCTGACCCTGCTCTGAGTTTCAGCCTTCATGGAAGTGAAAGGAAAGTTAGAGCCTCCCCTTCCAAGAACATCACACTAAGAGAAGGAGAGCGATGAAGACCTGAAGTCCTGCCCTGAGGCAGGGTGAGAACAGCAAGCTGTGACGTTGATGTGGCCAGCATACAAAACACAGGGAATTCTACAGGTCCTCAGAAGTCAGCACTGAAGATGACTTTCAAGAACATCTGGAGCAGTGCTGGTCACACTGTGTCTTAGAAAATGTCTTATAGCACCACAAGTCAACTAAAGGAGTGGTTGGGGAGGCTCTTGGGGGAGGCTTGGGATTGTGTGTGCCTGATTTCCGGACAAGTACTTCCACATTGATCAGCTTTATATTTCATAGTTTCTTATGGATTTTACTTTGTAGAAGATGACCTATAGCTTTAAAATATTGAGAAACCGTTATTTTACAAATGTCAAAATAGACACGTTACTTATCATACTGTACCTTTCTTTAGTAGTGAGCAAATTCAATGTATTTTTTTTTTTTTTGGATTTTCGAGACAGGGTTTCTCCATAGCTTTTTGGTTCCTGTCCTGGAACTAGCTCTTGTAGACCAGGCTGGCCTCTAACTCACAGAGATCCGCCTGCCTCTGCCTCCCGAGTGCTGGGATTAGAGGTGTGTGCCACCACCGCCCGGCCAATGTATTCCTTTTGATAGTAAAAATAGTTTGCCCATGCATTTTTTCAACTCAAAACCCACTTTTAGATGCCTGCTAAGAGGACTGAGAGCTGAGGAAATAGAAGCTACACTGGGCTATGGGTCTAGATTTCAGTTTCAAACAAATTTTGTCATTCTGTATTTTGAGATGTAGCCATCACCAAAGCCTGCCTTTATTGTTCCCTTTAGGTTGAAAACTGCCGATCGGCTTCTTTTTCTAGAAAAATCTTTGAATGGCACAGTTGGTTGGGACTCTATCTAAAGGGGCCTAGGTTAAGAAAACAAATTTGTATGTCAAGGAGAGAAAGCGTTTATATGACTAGTTCAAACCAATGAGCTTGAATGCGTCCAAGGAAAGATACTGAAGTACGAACCAATCTTTTCAAATGATTTTGGAAATTTTGCCTAAGGAAAGTTCTTGTTAATTTAAGGCAGCAGACATGAAAGGGGCTTTGGATTCAGACGTCCATAAGTATAAACCCAGAGACACCCAAGCCCAGCTGTGTGCCCTTAACCAAACTCTGCAGTCTTTGGATCCTCATGATTTACGTAAGCCTATGGGATGTTGGGAAGGAAGAGAACGCACACGGTTGAGCCCCGCCCGAGGCCACTTTTCACTGTTAACCCTGCATTGGTTCTGTTTTTCATTGGGGCCAAACCCATTCTCTCAAGGAACCCCCGAAATTCTGGGGTGAGTTGGTCCAGAGGAACCAAGATCTATGACACTAGGTATCAAATACTTAAGGGTTAGGGGCTAGGCAAAAGACACTCTTTCGGGGAAAAAGTGGGGGAAAATCATTTAGGAAAGTAGACTTATGGTCTTAAAAACATGGGATTTGAAACTGTGTGCGCTTTGACACTTCTTCTAGGAAAAATAGACAAAAGTATAGAAATATAACTGGCATAGGTACAGGTTCTTCTACTGAGGTCATTTTATTTTTGAAAAATAACATCTTTACATTAGATATATCAATCTGATCGCTCATCTCTCATGGATGAAAATTCCTGTTTCAAAACTCTAATGCAGTGATTCTCACTGAGTAGGAGCCGGTAGCACAACTATGTTCTCCCAGGACAGGTTGGTTATGTCATCGTTTTGGCTGATGTTGAACCTTGTGGACGATTTGTGAGCCTTTTTGAGTGTACAGACTGAATATGACATTTTTCTTTTGTAAGCCAATAGCACAGAATGAGGACATAAAACCACTCTGCTTGAATAGACATGTCAGTTTATTACCTTGAGGGAAATAGGGTTTTAATAAATTGATGTATTCTGTGCATAATTAAGTTCAAATGTGGTACCAAAGGGAGACGTGTTGTTGGCCATCACAACTAAGGAAAGTGCTGTGGACAAAAGCATCCTACAGTCTCCCTGACAGACCTTCCCTTGCCGACAGAGAGGAGCAGTGACCAGTCAAACCACACTCGGGTGTGTAGTCTTCTGCAAACATTTACCCAACAATGGTCACCAATTTATGCTCTTTACAGAAAGCATGCATCAATGAAACAACAAGAGGTGTGCTTGCTGTGAATCCATGTCCTCAGCATGTGCCATCCACTAGAGATTTTTATTTTTATTTTTAATGTACACATCGTATTTCCCCTTACCTTGGCCCTTGAGTTAACTGTGGACTCCCTATTCCCCCTTTGGACAGATTCTCTGCCATTGTCTGTTCTTTCTTTTGATTTTTGGATTCTAATCTATTTATATTTGCATCCAAGGCCATTTTAGTCTTCACGATTCAATTCCTAAAGTATTTATGCTGCCCCCAATGGCTTAGCCACTGTATGTGGTTTCTGTTCACTAAAGTCAGTACCAGAAAAACTGGGAGTTGAAAGTATTTAGCCTGTTGCTTTCTGCAATATGAGTTGTCATCTGTAACAAGAAAACATTCAGATAAGCAGCTAATTGTGTTTCATGAATGTCTCAACATTGCATGAATTATATTAAATGCTTAGATTAAAAATTTGTTTCTCTGGAATGCAAATTTAAATGGATATTCTTTATTTCTATCAGGCAACCCTATACAAATTGCACATAAAGTTGTCTTTTTATCCTCATGTCAATGTGTAAAGTAATTGGTATTAATAATATATTAGTTGCAGAGCAAACTGAACTTCAGCAAGGTCTGAAAACTGGCAGTGTAACTCCACCAGATTCCTGGGGCACTCTGATTTCATTCAGTTTTATATTCTGAAATCTCTGCTGCTTCCTTCATCTGTCGTCTATGCTATGCAGATCGCAATACTGCTGCACAGAGCTCATCCTGGTATTAAAATGGAGGTATTGCACAGAATGTAAATTAATATATTTTCAGCTGAGAATGATAAAAGGTTGACATGTCAAACCAAAAGTAACCTGTCTGCCTATTAAGTATCTCCCTAACATCTATCCATCTAATAATTTGTCATCTGTCATTTATCACCTCATGTATCTATAATCTATCATGCACCCGCTCATATATCTATCCATCATCTGTAATCTGTCTTAGCTATCTATCTATAATGTGTTTTCTATCATGTCATTGATCTACCATCCTTTTATAAACATCTGTCATCAATCTATAATCTATCTATCTACAATTTATCGATCATCTATCAATCATCTTTCTTGTAGACTTTACAACTAAGTGAGGTAGACTCTTATTGCCAGGGAAGTTAGAATACCTAAGAAAACTCTGATGTTTAAAAGCTAGGCATCTATCAAGAACCTTTCTCCCTCACCCCTTTAACTAATGTTCCCATTTAACTAAGGCACAAAATTCATGGGTTTCATATGCTGCCTAACTGGCTGGACAACTGATTTGACAATAATCACTTGTATCTTTTTTGCTCTGAGCCAGGCTACTGATCCCCTTTAGGCTCAAAGATTGGGTAGCTACTGATAACAGACTTTTTACCCCATCCTTTTCCATAAATACTAGCCGGATGAGTCTAGCAGCTGCCCAGTCAGTTATTCACTGAAGCTATTTTGCACATAGACGGGCTGGTGCTGGGAATCAAACACAAACACTTGTGCGTACTAATATTGAACTACATTACTAACACAGCTCTATCTGTGGCCCGGGAGAATGAACCGATGGAAGAGATACACTGTGCTAAAGAAAATATTCAAATCACATGTTTTCAACCTTAAAGTCCTGATATTATAGAAAAATATTGGTGAACCCCACTGTGAATTCTGAGACACACCTCCAAATATGCACACACATGTGCTGGCCACCTTGGGAATACAACACACACTATCAGGAATCTCAGAAAAAAACAATTTAGTAGAGAAGTTCTCTACCTGTCTCTCTGTTGTGTTCACCTGCTTTTCATGATATCAAGTTATTTTGTTTAATGCTGAGAACTAAAGGTGCCATGAATTGTGTTACTGCAAACATATCTACCTATTAACTGCAGGCTAGAGGTCATCCTATTATCTTGAGTGCTTTGGAAATATGAACACTCAAGACAGGGACTTTCAACTTCCAGATTTATTTATTTATTTATTTATTTATTTATTTATTTATTTATTACTTATTTATTTTGAGACAGGGTCGCCCTATGTATCCCTGGTTTGTCTGTAACTCACTATGTAGACCAGGGTGGCTTCAAACTCACAGAGATTAATCTGCCTCACCCTTGCAAGTGCTGGGATGACAGGAATTCACCACGAAGTCAAATATTTTTAGGTAGGAATATTGAACTCAGAAAAGAAAGTCTTCCTTCCATAAAGTTCCACCATTTGTCAAATATAAGTGCCTTAAACCAGACATTTTCATAAAGAACACGCTATTTAACTCTCCTTTTCAATAAAGAGCATCATGTTCTCAAATGACACATTCTGTTCCAAATGTATTAGAACAGATATTATACAAACTAATTTCTAACATTTACTGAAGCACTGCTTTAGGGAGTCTTCTGGATTTGCATTCCAGCCCTGGAAGTGATCACAGTTGATAGCCACGTATCCTTGCTTATAGAGAAGTAGATGCATGTCCTATGCTTGGTATGACTTCATTGGGTAGAAGACCAGGTAGGAAATTAACTTCATATTCCTAGGGAAAGACAGCAGTGTTTGTAGCTGGCAAAGGCTACTGCTCTTCTACCTCAGGTGAGAGGGCTGGGGCAGTGGCTAAGCTGCCCTTCTTGAAGGCACTTGCTAAGCTGCCTTCACTTGAACCAGACCATTGGCTTGTGTGGACCTGTGCCATGGTCTAAACATATGTGCTCAACCAACACTCCAAAACTCCTAAGTTGGAACCCAAAGCTCCAAGATGATAGGAGTGGGAAGTGAGATTTTGGCAAGGTGAATAGGTCACTGTGGAGCTGATGTGAATGAGTTTAGGGTTCTTACAAGTCCAACAGAGACCTTCATCTCCTCTGCCACATGAAGATGTGGGATGATGGTAGTATTTAAAAACTAGAATGTGGGTCATTACCACCTGCTAGCTAATTGATCTTTGATTTCACAACCTCAAGAATGGTGAAAAATAAATTACTGTTGTGTAGAAAGTAGTAAATTTATGGAGTTTTATCATAGTATCCTGAACAGCTTAGGACAACTGGCCATGTAAAAAATTATTTATGTGCTGGCTCCATAGAGTTCTACTAATAAATGCAGTAAATACACCATTTGCATGTATTCTGATTACAGACATGAGCTCCAGGAAAATTTAACACAATTCCCTTTTCCTTGTCTCACCATTTTATCAATAATATCTGTTTTGTTTGAAGTACTGCCACCAAGATATAAAGAATTAATGAAATATTCTTTATTCTACTTCTATCTCCATTTCTGCCTAGAACTTAGACACATTTTTCAGAGACTTTGCCAAAAATTGGATCAACCTGTAGCACAGCAAATTCAGAATGTCACTGCTGCTCACTGTCAAAATTTCTCCTTGTTATCCAAGGATCCAAAGCTACGTATGGACATTTCATTACTGTAGATGAATTTTCCCAAGAAACTAAAACTGGGTTATTGGTTAGTTATCTGGGATTGCTTTAGGCATCCCATAAACAGAAGTAAGATTACATTAGTCTAAACATATCTAAGCAATTATTTTAATGCTTGTAAGACCCCTAGAAAGGGACCTGGGTGGTTT
Source organism: Microtus ochrogaster (assembly GCF_000317375.1). Classification (NCBI taxonomy): domain Eukaryota; kingdom Metazoa; phylum Chordata; class Mammalia; order Rodentia; family Cricetidae; genus Microtus; species Microtus ochrogaster. The sequence goes on along the minus strand of NC_022022.1, from coordinate 31,340,794 downwards.
CCAGCTCATACCACTCTGTAGATAAGAGTGTGGACACCTCTGCTTTGAAGTGTATGATGGATAGAGCATGTGTCTATTTGCAAATGACTTTGGTTTTTAAAGTACCATGAAGCATCCTTTCCCCCTTTAGCATTGCCCAAAGATGACCCAGCATCTGTAACTGGCTTGAAGGTGTTTTACATAATGGCAGGCAAAGAGCGGGTGAGTTATAGAATGATCTTCATCTTGATATCATTCATCAAGCCATCCCATCTTCATCACTCCAAAGAAAAGCAGTATCTTAGTTGGGTGTGGAGACATTCTTCTTTAATCCTAGCACTCACGGGGCAGGGGCAATCAGATCTCAAGTACAAGGACAGCCTATTTTATAGATTGAGTTTTAAGACATTCAGCAGTACACAGAGAAACCCTGTCTAGAAAAACCAAACCAAACAAACAAGAAGAATACTAGCCTCAGTTAAGCTCCATGTTTGACATATCCTCTGGGAATATAAATATTCTTTAAAAAGAACACTTGGTGTGGTCTACAAAAAAGAATACAGCTTTCAAGCAAAATTGCTTTTCCCATTCGGAAATCGCAGGGGATTAAGGTTAGGTCTATGCATTTGAAAAATTTTGCTATTTTTACATTTTTTTATTCCTTGTGTTATAGAGACCTTCAAAGTCACAAAATGTGGCAGAATTAAAAGTACTCTTTGGAGGACTCTAATTTACCAAGAATTTCTGTAGTGTAATGAAAAGCAGGTAACACATGAGACCTAATCCAAGGTCCTACACAATATGCCACTCAGCATCTCTGACCTCTGCGTCTTCATCCGTGACACAATCAAGTAGAATTTTTCATCTCCTTAAAAAGATATGTATAACTAATCGTGTGGACATTTAATATTTGGTAATATAAAGAAATCTTGTGATCATATTACTCTAAATATGTATGTATTGTGGTATATTAAAATTTATAAATGGGTCTTGAAAGATGGCTCAGTGGTTAAGAGTACTTGTTGCTCTTGCAGAGGAGCCAGCTTGAGTTCCCTGAACATACATGGAGGCTCAAAACTGTATGTAATTCTAGTTTCAGGGGATCTTGATGCACTCTTCTGACCTCCATGTCACCAGACATGCACATGGCACATATACATACATGCAGGCAAAATACTCATACACACAAATCTAAATTAAAAAAATATATATAAGTTCTAAGTCATGCTTGCATCTCAGTTACTTTTATATTGCTGTGATGGTACACCATGACTATAGCAACTTACAGAAGAGAGATTCATTGGGATTGACAGTTTCAGAGGGTACATTCATGACCATTGTGGTGGGGAGCATGGCAGAAAACAGGCAGGCTTAGTGCTGGAGCAGTAGTTGAGAGATTACATTTTGATTCACAAACATGAGTCAGAGAAAAGGCTAACACGAAATGGTGTGGGAGGTTGAATCCTCAATTATTACCTCAGTGACAAACCTCCCTTAAGAAGATCGCATCCCCTAATCCTACTCAAACAGTTCTACCAGCTGGGGACCAAGTATTCAAACCTGATCCTATGGCAGGCGTTCTCATTCAAGCCTTCACAGTTTGGTTTAGTTCAGAAAAGAAAGGTAACAAATTTTGAGTAGGGGAAAACACTTTCAATGTTCTGGACATTAGGCTGACACCATATCTGGAAACATTGCCTTATTCTGCTATATAAGTACAGAACGAAACTAAGTGAACTCCAGAGAACTAGATTACCTTTGGTTTTTTAGATCTAGAATATTGTAATGACAAACTGAGGCTGAATTTATTTAAAGTGCCGAGAAATGTGAACTATACTGCAATACAAAGAAAAACATTCAGTTAAAGAACAAGAGAAGAGCTTTATCTCCAGTTTTGGGGTATAATAAAAGAAAACAAAGCATAATAGTAATAATAAAATAATAAATAATAAAAGACACAGGGCAGAATCCCACAAAATTGCAATCTGACACAACTTTCAGGTGGAAGTCTTAGCAATCTATATTGTACACTGTTTAATGCTAAAGATATTACCTATGCTGATTAGTAGAACAAGGAGGGGTGGATGGAGGGAAAGGCGGGAGAGGGAGGGAGGAAGAAAGGAAAGATAAGAAGGAAGAAATGAAAGAAGGAAGGAATGAAGGGAGGGAGGGAGGGCGGGAGGGAGGAAAGAAGGACAAGGAAGAGGGGTAGAGATGGGGCAATAAGGGAGAGTACTGGAAGGGAGGAAAGAAGAAGGGAAGGAAATTAGAGAGGAAGAGAGAAAGGGAGGGAGGATGGAAGAAAAGAAAGGGAGAGAGGAAGAGAGGTAAAGACGAAAGGGAGAAAGGAGGAAAAGGAGGGAGGAAGAGAGGAAGAGATGGAGTAATAAGGGAGGAAAATTGGGAGGAGGAAAAGGGAAGAAAAGGAGGGAGGGATTGAGGTAGAAAGGGAGGAAGGGATTGAAGAAGACAGGAAGGGACTATATGAACTACATAACCTTAGAACATATTATGAATGCATTTATCCCAGAACTCTCCCATTTTAGTAGTATTGCTTTCTTTCAAAATAAGACACAAATCACTTAGCAGTAACATTTATGCAATGTCTCAAAGCATCCACAAGGAAAAGACAAGGCTGAAGATGAAGAAGGGAGGCACCCGAATGGTGAAAATTCCTACTTCCTTTTCAAAGAAATAGCAAACCATTCATAAGAAGTGATTTTACTTTGTTTTAGGAGGTCAGTTTGGAAGCTGTGTAAGGAGGTTGAAGGAAGATTAATTTGAGGTCATTATTAGATTATGTCAAAGTAAACTTTTGCTGTCTTGGAAAGCAAATAAACAACAAAGAGACGCTGTTGTATGGCCCTGAGTGACTGTGCATTATTGACATAAGCACTCTGTCAAATACCCCAGACCCAGGAAATGGCAGATGGGTTTAAAGGAATGGCAAACCATGCTGCTGGACAAACAAGTAGAGATGCAAAGTGTAGTAATAGGAGTGGCGGGGCCATGTTCCAGCTGCCCTGGCTCCCCACACAGCTAGCTTTACACCCAAAATAATTACATGGAAACTGTATTCTTTTAAACACTGCCTGGCCCATTAGTTCCAGCCTCTTATTGGTTAGCTCTTACATATTGATCTAACCCATTTCTAATAATCTGTGTAGCTCACGAGGTGGCTTACCAGGGAAGATCTTAACCTGCATCTGCCTGAAGTGGGAGAATCATGGTGGCTCCTGATTGGGCTTCTTTCTCCCAGAATTCTGTTCTTTCTACTCCGCCTACCTAATTTTCTGTCCTATTAAAGGGATAAGGCAGTTTCTTTATTTAACCAATGAAATCAACACAAAACAGAAGACTCCCACATCAGTAGAGTCATCAGTAACCAGGGGAATTGAAACTGTGGGTTCTGACCAGACTTCCTAAAGAAGATAGAGAGCCAAGGATGCCGAAGTCAGCAATATAACATGAGAGAGAAAAATGACTGTGGCAATGACGACAATTAAAAAGCAAAGGGGGAAAGCAGGACATTTATCAAATGATTATTAAGCTCTGGCACCGATCGCCTTGCCTTACATGCTTTAATGAGTCATTACAAGTCCACCAGACTGCCTTTATCCTTGACTTTCATTGATTTGGCTAAATATCTAATTCTGCTGTCAGTTCTGTATTAATTTTGCTCAGACTTCTGAAAATTCAAGATGTTCTTTACTTTAGGAGACATTTATATCATAAGAAATTTCTTTTGCTTTCCCACATGTGCTGACCTGTTTACCCTCTGTGTCTTTATCCCTGAGATGACATTGTCTTTGTCATGTTCTTTTCCCTTCAATTTGCAATGCACAGAAGTCTTCACCTCTCTGCATTTGCTTACATCATATCATTTCCTTGTGGTTTCCATTTCTACTTTACATTTTTCCACTTCCTTTCTGCTGGGATGGTTGCATGCCATCTCAGGCTGTTGGTGGTTTCGTGTGCAGCCTTGCTCCTTCTTTCTTTCCCATTGTAGCTCTTTCTCTTCTTGCCAAGCTCCAAAGTGTAGATCATTTCAGAACTTGGTCTGGCAGATTTGTTTTCTCTGTGTATAATTCTTTATGTCCTTTCAACAGATTTAAACAATATCTGTTCTCTCATTACTTTCTTTGCTGTTCTAACCCTTTGTCTTGAAACTTACAGAAAACTCATACCAAATTCATTTCAACATGCACTGGTTTCCCAAACCGAGCACCTTTTGAGGAGAATTCTTATGGTTTCTCTCACACACACTTTTGCTCCGTCTTTGTTCATTCTGTAAATTACACTGCTTTCCAACAGTCATTTACACACAGAACAGCATTCATTGTCAGTGTCTATCCCCAAGTCCAGACCATGGCATGGAGCTCTTTGACTCCAAAAAAGTCACTCTAATGGCATCTGCTAGGGACTATGGATGTTATGCCTTTGAGAATGTGACCTCAATCGACTTGGGATGAATAACAAACTGTCTGGAGAAGAAAAATTCATTTAAGTATTGGGCAAAATTCCCAACTCTGACTAAACTGAAAACTAAGGTTGAAAATTACAAGATTATTAATACTCTTGCTTAGAAAGAGAAATAAGTCTTGTAGTGTAGCCCAGGGATGCAGCACCTTCTTAACACATAGGAGGTCCTGAACTCCATACTCAATACCACACAGAAAATATAGGAAATAATACTATATATTTTCATTTCATATATGTCTACTTATATGTGTATATACATCAAATATAAATTTAGAATATGACATGTTTAATTTTAGGGACAATTTAAAATGTACAATTATTCTTTTCTTTCATATCTGTGAGTTTTGAAAGTATATGAATATTTTCTTACATAATTAAGATATATTGTTTTTATCTCATTATTAGAGTTGTAATAAGGAACTTCTCAAGTGTTTTTTTGTTTCTGTTTGCTTATCATTGACATATTTCAAAGAATCAAGTATATTAAATGTCTAAATGAAATTTAAAATTAAATTAAAAAATGGCTACTTAAAATCCATCCAGACAGCAGTTGATTACCTCAATGACAGTCATACCATGATTACACTAGTTGACACATCTTTTCTGTTAGGTTGTTATTATAGTTCATACAGTTAACAGAGGGTTAAAACCACTGATGTCTTTCCTTCCCAGGCAGTGATGAAGCCTCCTCAGTTCCAACTTGATCCATCTGTGTCTTGTAACCAAATTCATCATTGATTTGGTAAACACGGCCCAAAGTCCAAAGCTCTCCTTAGTTAAAAAGACATGAGATAAAATTGTCTCCAAATATTTGTTTATCCACACAGACTACTGCTGCCTTCAATCTTGTGCAGAGAACCTTGTCTTTTCACTTCATAATGGTTAGTGCAGACTCATCATTGATCGAAGTGCTAATAGTGAGTTATAGCTGAGTGCTTAGGATTAATGGGACATCTACACCACTCCCTTTAAGGTTTGGGAGCATCTTGGGGAAAGGTGAGGAGAAGAATCTGCGAGCTGGCAGATGAGAAGGGATGCTGTGAAATGCAGCCTCCTGGACATGACATAGCTGTTGTTCTTGTAAATTCATAGCGGTTGTGATTACCCACTGAAGACCTGCACAAGGGTCTATCAACAGCCTCTCATGGGTCAGACAGGGATTCGTGAGGCCTTATCTTTCCCTGAGGGGCTATTGGCAGTTAGTTATTTGCTATTGTGGTAGGGGAATCATTCTCTTCAGTGGTGTTACCTTTGGTACGTTCCCCTATATTCCAATAAATAATGTCCAACCTATGCTCATGCAAGAAACCCTAACTAAATTCAGTGGAGAATACACACACACACATACACACACACACACACACACACAGTACATGATGAAGGGAGAAGGGAGATTTGTTGGGAGCAGAAATTCAGAAGATAGATGAGAGGGTAATGAGGAATGAAAATGAGCAAAGTATATTCTATAAGTGTAAATACAGATACTTGAAACCATCAAAGAATGATAAATTAAAAATAAATAAAAGGAATTGTTTCAAGTTTCAAATTTTTAAGTAGAAAAACAAGGCTTTAATAAAAAAAGGAAGCTAGTGTCTCAGTTGTACTAATTGAATAAAAGAAGCTAGTGTCTCGATTGCACTAATTGAATAAAGAAAGATAGTGTCTCAGTTGTATTAATTGAAGGGGAAGATAGTGTCTTAGTTGTATTAATTGAAGGGGAAGAGGGACACCAAGGCTCCTGCCAGGCAGCACTGAGGAACTCCTGATACCAAATTGGGTGTTATTAATTAAATTTTGGGTTTTTGACAATTTTTCAGTAGATTTAACACATTATGCTTATTATGCCCTCACATACCTCTTATCGTCTGCCACTTCAGCCAATCTTCCTACATCCCTATCGGTCTCTTCCTCCATTCACGTCTTTTTAGTTTGCCCTATGACTCACCCACTTAGTTTAACCAGAACTGTCTGTGTGATCACAAGTATGGGACTACCCAGTGGAAGCCGGAGGATTCACGAGTGGGCACACATCTGTGATAATGACTCTCCTTCCCGGTGAATCCTCCAATAAGCTACAGTTTTCTAGGGAGGGATGGGTCCTTTGAACCTCTCCCCTAGCCATGATGGTCTGTTGACAGTTCTAATCCTGTATAGGTCCAGTGTAGGCGATCACCATGCTTGTCAGTTCTTAACAGCAATGACTGTGTCATTCCCAGAAGATAGAACCCTGAGCCTACGAAAGGTATAAACGACCTATTTAGGACTAAGTCATCAACAGTTGCTTTCATGCAGCCCCTTGAGCTGCTGAGAGCCTCTACATTCACTGCTGTTCTCTGCAAGGAAAGACTTCACTCGTTGAAGGCAGCATTATGGGTACAAATTACATGGTTAAAAGACAGTTTGGCACCATGTCAATTTTACTGAACCCAGTGGTCAGTGTCCTCCTAGGCCCTAGGACTTCCCTAGCCAGGGTAATCACTCATGAAGTCATTTTAAAACAAGTATTTCATGAATAGAAAACCAAAGTTATCCTATCTTAAACGTTACACTCCACAGGAAATAGAAGCACTTGACAGGACAATTTAATGACAATAAAGAGTGTGAGAAGAGTCAGTATTAAAGATCTGATATGTACCTTTAACTTTAGCAGCAACCATATTCATTGCTGAATTGTTCTTGATATTGTTAGATGCAAAACAATCTACTGTCCCTTCCCCTTTGCTTTCGATGTTTGTGGACTTCCCCTTTCAAAGACAAATAAAAAGGAACTCCATGGCCATAGAGTTTGCTGGGGACCTATACACCTCAGCCCAGGACGTGCACCAAGACTTCACTTCTGAGAGTGTGTCTCAGAGAAGAGCTGCTTCCCAGGTTGCCCGCACATTAAGTTTTGGACTCCAGAAACCTTTCTCAAAGGCCCGTGTCCACACCAGCAGCCACTGCAGAGGACCACATTGTCGCTTTGATCACATGCCAGGAAGTTTCTGCTTTTCAGCTGCTGGTATGTCAGGCCAGATCACGCTACCCTGCTCAGGAAAACCTTGCCGAAGACTCCTTTCACTGGCTACCATTTCCATCTGACATGGCCCATGCCTCAAGATGGAGACCTAAAGCTGAAATGAGCTATAGTCAGATGTGTGTTTTGTGACACCATATATGAGTTTCCAGAGCCCTGCCACTGCACCCATTCTGCAAGAGTTTTACACATTGCAATCATTTGCAGGGTAAAAATACCAAAACGTCCCCAAGCCAGAGCTGACTCCCTTCCTTCAGTAATCTGTGTTTCCTTGTGTAAATCTGTAGATGCATCTGCTTTGAATTACATAAATATATCCAAAAAAGTATCTTATAGCAGAAAAAGTTATGCATTCCATATTCTCACAGCTTGAAAAAAAATGGCTAAACGTATTCTCCTGCATAAAAGCTCTGGGGATAAAAATCAAAAGAACATCTCCAAAGCAATATTTGAAGAATTTCTGCCAGCAACAGGGAAGGAGGAGCATAGAAATGCTCATGTATGTAACACATACATTCATAAACCATGGCTTACCCTGAGACAGGGAGACAATAAAGAGCATTCCAAATGATCCATTTTTTTTTTTAAATTTCATCTTGATATGCTTCCAGATTAATGTTCTTATTTAAGTTTTGCATGTTTGATATTTCCACATTTGGTTCAGAGGAATTATGGGAGATGGGGGGGATCTGTGCTCTGCAGAGCAAAGCTCTATGAGACCCTGGCAGCAGTCATTGCTGGAGGGCTCCCACCGCCAACAGAGCAAAGCCATGGCAGGCAGAGAGAGATGGGTTTCTGTGGAAATCCTCTCTCTTAAGCCCTCACATAGGAAAACAGGAGTCAAGGCTAGAAACCCATACCTCTTCCTCATGCAGCCTCAACAGATAGAAAGACATTTTTTCTAGTCAAGAACAACAGAGGCAAATCTGGGAATGAGGTTTGGAGGGTAAGAAGAAATGGATGGTAAGTCTTACATAGAGCCATCATGTGCTCAGGGACCAAAATCCCTGACAATTCAATGCAAAACCGTCTCTCAAGATGCTAACTATTTTCACTCCTCTGTGTAGTATTTTCCTGTCCTCTGCTAGTTCTGGTACTGGAATTCTAGGTAGTCACACCCATAATTGGCAATTGACTCTGTCCACCCTTTCCTATGCTGTGGACACACCCTACCCACAGTCACACCGGGACGTGTGTTGCATTGGGAAGATCAGCTGGAGTGAGTGAGTGTTGGGAAGCTATTTAACTTCCTGATTCTGTCTTTCTATAGGGGAACCTAACGTGTACCATGTTAAGCATCCTTTCTTTCACTAACCCTTTGCCAATCTCTTTCTGAATCACATACTTACTTTTAATTCTGGCTGTTTTGCAATTCTACTTGGTCTTTCTAATTTTTTATTTATTATTAATAAGGCAGTTTGATCCAACTCAGACTGATAAGCAAGAAGAAAAGATAGAGCTTTATCAGAAAGAGCAATCTTCATATAAAATTAGTGAAAAAAATCACCCTCAAATATAAGACCTTTGATAATTCCTTAGCATGTTCCCTTAAAACTTTCTATTTCTTTTACCATTTAAGATTTTTTCTAGATATTATTTATTAATTTATTTAACATTAAATGTTTACTTTAATTTTATAAGATTTGTCCTAAAAAGTTTAAAAGTAAATAAAAAACACAAAAATTAACCAGATCCAAAGTCTATCCAATATAAGGAACTGATACATAGTTAAAATTGGATTTAACATAGAAGATGAAATTTTAGTCAAAGTATATTAAATGTTATACTTTCAATACTGAATGTATTTTATTTACCATCAAAACAAACAAAAAAATCCATGAGAGAATTGAACTTGAAAAACAATACTTATTTAATAAAAGGATAAGGTAATGCTAGTATTCCTTTAAAACTGTTTTAGGGTGACAAATTGTGTCTTATGTACTATTTATACTATAAATATATATTTTTTAGATTATGGATTTGATACATTTTGAATCAGTTGGCCAATCAATAATTGTTTATAATGTTATACCTTTCAAAAGAGAATATTAAGATAACTAATACCAAAATGTTTTCCAAACGCAGTTTTTCAGTTTGGAATTCAAAGTATTTAAGTACCTCCATGCCTAAAACTGCAAGTTTGGTAAGTTTTCATTTTGTTAGTTAGTTTGTCTCTTTGAAGGTCTCACTATGGCCTAGAACTCACTATGTAGACCTATGGGATTCCCTGTCCCATCTGCTTTGCAACATAAGGGTTAAAGCTTGAATAATAAAATAACCAGTGGTTCCAGATAAAGCATTAGACATGCTCATGAATTATGAATTGTATAATTTTGCCTATGTCTGTGTGCCAGAAAATACACCCTTTCAGTTCGATGCCAAACAGATTTTTATTTTAATTCCCACTTCAGACTGCTGAAGTGGATCAAATAATTTGGGATTTGGATAAAATAGTTTTAGGAAATTTAAGCATTTCTTCTGACCAGTCATTTAGTCTTAGATGGATAAAGATTAAAGACAGTGAAGAGGTCGGATAATGGGGAGATTTCCTGTTGCTACATTCCAGGCCTTCTCGGTTTTGTCTTCCCAACCTCTAAAGTTGCTGCTGACACAGGAGAGAGCAATGGATCCATCCTATTAAGATGGAGATTAGCAGGTTTTACAGAGTTCATCACTATCTAACCAAAACAGACAATGTTTTGCATTCATCAGAACATGGAGAAGTGTGTGTTCAAACAAGTATATCGCGGAGACAGACAGATGTTCTGTTTGGGGGGCACAGGAACTGTCCCTAGACATGTGTATTCAAAATGCTCCCTTGATGCCATGAAGGCTGCTCTCTTCATAGGTTCCAAACTACCTGCAGCAGCATGAACTAGTCCATGCTCAGATGTTACAGCAAAATACCTGATGGTAGGTGATGTACAAACTCAGGCTTATTTAGTTCACAGTTTATGGAGCCTGAAAGTCAGCATGGGAAACCCTACTAATTTGGCCACTAGTGAAGTCCAATAGTGGACAGTATTGTGGCAAAAACTTGGTTTTTTTTAAATGACAGTCTCCTTTGAGCATTAATCAGGGTCTCATAAGAACTACTTTATTACCTGCTAAAGGCAGAGCTCGCAATGACCAAATGATTTTCTAATAAGTTTCACTTAAAAAAAAATAACACTTCATACTAATTCTTTGAGAATTTCAAATATGTGGACAACTTATTTTGATCATGTTCACTCCCTTCCCCCTACTAATTCCTCCTAGATCTCTGCCTCCAACTTCATGCTCTCTTTTCAGGCCACACCCTAAAAGAAAACCGACTCTGCCTCCCCCGAACCAACCCAACAACTGCCATAACTCCTCAGCTGGGGTAGAGCCTATGACTTAGAGAGAATTCTCTTACTCCCCTTCATGCTGAAATGCTAACCATCTTGACTTCTTAAAGTTCCATATCCACCTACATCATTTTATGGAGAACCAAGTTTCCAACTTGAGACTCTTCATAGATCAACCACATCTAAACCATAGGGCAATGTCCTTCTCCTCTTCCTCCTCCTCTTCTTCCTCTTTTCTTCTTCTTCTTTTTCTTCTTTTTCTTCTTTTTCTTCTTCTTCTTCTTCTTCTTCTTCTTCTTCTTCTTCTTCTTCTTCTTCTTCTTCTTCTTCT
>NC_022022.1:31282032-31329557 GCF_000317375.1 Microtus ochrogaster | reverse complement strand
TTCTTCTTCTTCTTCTTCTTCTTCTTCTTCTTCTTCTTCTTCTTCTTCTTCTTCTTCTTCTTCTTCTTCTTCTTCTCCTTCTCCTCCTCCTCCTTCTCCTCCTTCTTCTGTAGTTACTTCCCATTAGGTGATAGGTGAAAGAGCCTGGGGTGAACCTAAGGAGACCTGCCTACATTTCCTATGAGTAATTCTCTTTCTGCAAAACTCAGGGGTCCTCCCCATATGAAAAAAATAAAACAAAATAATCTTCTACTTCCTGGCTGAACAGATTGCTGTTTGTCGTTTTTAAAAGCCATATTTCTATCGTGTCTCTTTACTATAAAGACCATAATAGAGAATGCTCCTAGGTCTGGTGAAGGCCACCAAGGAAGCTCTGCTTATCCAGAGTGGGTACTGGCACCTGCAGTGCAGATCCTGGCAGAGCAGATAAGGGGAAAGAACACGAGAGTTCTGGGAAGTAGAACTAATCTCCCTTGCATGTGCCCCTTTAGTGATACACTCCCATCAGTCAAGCAGCCCCAGGTGATGATGCTGAGAGGCACCTCTCAGATTTGCTTTCGGATTTACCACTCCAAAGATGGTATGCTTTTCCGTCTTTGTTGATGGTGCTAAAATCCTCTTTCCCAGTTGTTAAATGCTTTAAAATCTTGGCCCATTCTCACTCTTCAACAGGTTCAACTGCCATCTGATTACGGTCAGATCAGAGGTTCTCTTTGTGGAAAGGTAAAAATGACTGCAGAAATCACAGACTGGAGGCACTGAGGCAGAACACAGCTCTGTGGTGTGCTCTGGGTGACATATTTACAGAACCAGGTCGGGCTGGACAGAAGGTGAAAGAAAGTGCTGTGGTCGCAGCCAGCCAAAGGGGAAACCAGATTGGCTGAGAACTGGCCATGCTCCTGCTATTAAGAACAACACAGTGTGGTTGCCAAAAGGGGTGTCGGGACAAATTGCCAGAGGTAACTGTTATATAAGCCAGATCTCACCCTGCAAATTATCCAGAAACCATTGCTCCTTCTCAGCTGGCCGCAGCTTCTCTGATAGGCAACTCTTAAGCTGTCCGGTAGTTTAAAACTGAAAGCAAAAGAAGTGAGTTCTGTGGGACAAAAGAAATGCTACTACCGTTCATAACAAGGTCGTCAGTGGGCTTAGCTCCCCATGTAGTGGGGATTCCATGACACTGTTCATGACAAGGTGGCCAGTGGGCTTAGTTCCCTGTGCAGTGGTGATTCGACACAACTGGATGGTGGCTTCCTTTAGAAAAGTGGAGAATCTCAAAGAACTCAAGCTCCTGTCTAAATTGCAACAGCTCTTAGGGAAGCAACGGGAACAGAAGCAAAGAAATGTGCCAGGATTTGGACAAAGGAAGGAAGGAAGGGAAAAGAGGCCCACTGAGCTGCTTCATTGTATGTATTGAAAAGTGTTTGCTACATAGATAGTCTTTGACCTCAGCAGCAGCTTCCCGTTGGTACAGGGAGGGAAAGTCCAGCGGACAGTTAAGGGGGCAACCTTCCGCTGTCTGACAGGAAGGAGAATGGGCATTGCATGCTGTAGCTACCCTCGGATTCCTCTTGCTCACCAGGTGAAGTAGTTAAGGATCCACACCACACCATTTCCAGTCCAAGGCTCCTTAAAAAGCATCTCTTTATTTCTGTTCTCCAATGTCATGCTTTCCCATCTCACCCTCACACACTCCCAGCATCACTTTTGATCTGTCCATTTGCTGGACACGTATCAAAAAGTCTTCTTTGATCCTGCCCTTCACCTGCATATAACACCTAAGGGTGACATCCATTGCCTTTGGTATTCAATCTGCCGGTGACAGAGAAAACCCCAACTCGTCTACCTCCCTCATCTCTACTTATCCTTACAAGCCCCGCCTTCCAGAGTCTGTGGGTATTGGGGTGGGTAATCGTGATTGTTAGATGGATCTGGAATCATCTAAGAGACATTCTTCTGGGCATGTGAGTGTCTCTCCAGGAGCGGTTAACTAAGAACTGGGCATGGACAGCCTTTCCCATATTGGGAAGAAGCTCTGTTAGTCACCCACATGGAGCCATGATGTGAAAAGCAGTGTTCCTTTACTGACTTCCTTCCCTTTTGGCTGCTGAGTGCATCCATTCCCTGCTGCCAGTCTTCGTTAACATCAGAACCCAGCTTCTTCCCCCTTGCAATATGGACAAAAGACCAGATGCTCTTTAGGAATCCTGAAGACCTTCAACATCCTATCAGGCATAAACTGTACTTTCATTTCCCGGTCACCCAGACCCAAATAATCACACAAAACCTGTATTAATTACAACACTGTTTGGTCAACAGCTCAGGCATATTCCTAGTTTGCTCTTATATATTAAATTAACTCATTTCTATTACTTTGTATTTTACCATGAGGCTTATGGTTTGTTACCTCACATCTTGCTTTTTGGGTGGCTACATGGTTGTCTGCTTGACTCTGCCTTATTTCTCCCAGCATTCAGCTTAGTTTTTTTTGCCTGGCTATATTCTTCCCTGCCGTATGCCAAAGCAGCTTCTTTATTAACCAATGGTAATGAAACACGTTCATAGTATACAGGGGGGAATCCCACATCCATCAGAATTGCTTAGGCATCCAGCCTTGAGGACAAAGAGGCTACCAGGTTCTCAGTCTCTCCAGGGCACACTCATTGTCCAATTAGCCAGTCCATATCATGTCAACCAATCTAATCAACCTCTTCTCATAGGGTATTTGTTCTAGGCTTCTGGAGAACCCTGGCTGATGAAGAAGCATTTCTCAATTGTCACAGCACATCCTAATGAATATAAAAGTTGTTATAGAATACAATAACCAGAGAAAATGAACTACATCAGAATTTCTAGGGATGAAAATGAAACATCAGCATGTCTTAAACTTATTTCTGTGGTGACAGGATGGTACCTGTGCATTATGCCAGCTCCTCTGCTTTGCACATGACTGTTTCCAGGACAGAAATATATTACTTGGCACCTTTACTTGTCCCCCCAACTCTTCTTGTGGGAAATGGGCAAAGTGTCTATTTCCTTTGCCCTCTGTTGATTGCCCTTGGCTTTCCCTTAGCAACCCGAGTATACTTGTGTACAAATTCATGATTCTTTTTTCCTAGTCCTCTCTATTGGGATAGAGAAAGCCACCATGTTGAGAACTATTTCATCTGTCTCTGTATCCACAGTGCCCTCCGAGGAAGAACACATGGGCACCAATGTTGTCAACTGCTCCAAAATTTTCTCCCAACTTCCAGAGAGCCAATAATCTTTTGTATGCAAAACCCTCAAGGGATTCCACATTTTAGCATATAACAAAGCAGAGAAGAGACACATCAGAAAGATAAGATCATCTCAGCTTCCCAGGAGAGGCACACAGAGACTTTGTCACCTCTCTTTTTGCTGTACACACAGATGATGGCCTCTTGTCAACTCCTATATAGAAAATTTTCAGAATGGAACTCTGAAGCACTCCATCAAAGCCATGAAAGCTCAACCACAGACCTTTGTCTTTAGAGTGTTCTGGGAAGGCAGGGTTGTGACTGCAGGGAGAGACATAAGTAAGTGTAAACTTGGCTTGCTTTCCGTTAAGAGAACACCCAGAACTCTTCCAAAGCAGAAAAGGCTCCTGGGCCCGATGTAAGAAGGACACTGTGAGAAGCGATCCAGATTTAGCGAGGAGACAAACATGAAAGCAATTCCTCCCTGGAAGCACATTTTAAAATTCTGCGATCTGCAGGCCAGAGTCTGCCATTGACTTGGCAGAGCAAGAAGAAACAACTGACTTTCATTTTGGCTTCTACCACAAGTGCGATTGCTTTGTGATTCCTGCCCAGAGCCTCTGAATCATAGGCTCAGTGCATTTTTCCAAAGTTCTCTGCATTCTAAGGCAAGAATGGAAGACACCACACACTCTTTCCCTTTCTTCTCGGCGGGGAGAAACTTTTAACTGCTTTGAATGACATGTTGGACGCATAGCTTATTTTCCAAAATAGGAGGTGACCTCCTGGTTCCTGCTTTGGAAGAATCACGGGGACATTGAAAAGGCCAAGAATGAGGTAGAAAACAGAAGAACAGAGCTGTGCTTCTCTTTCCTTTTCCTTCATACACTTGGGAATGCTAAGAATTCTTTATTGCAAAAAAAAAAATCCATACTTTTTGATACTGAGTTTAATGTTAAAGAGGTCCTGTTTTGGGGGCTCAATAGGATGATTCATGAACTCTTTTAATTCAGAGAGAGCTTTCAGTAATTTCCTGGGTGTCTGGACAGTACATGAGTTATTGGGAAATACAGTGTGGAGTGCACATTGTGTGCTTTGACAGAATGGCTGTCTCATCTATTTTTAATTACCTCCTTAATCCATTGTATCCATTTACTCATCACATATAATAATATAAGCGTGAACTGTCCAAAAGTATCATTCTATAGTTCAAAAACTGTTAGCTATTGGCAACTGCATATTGCCAATATGAATCTAATTTCAAAGTGAGCTCTGTCCATACAAGCCCACCTTTCTCTTTATGACATCACATAGTAACTACCATTTCACAGATGAAAAACCTGAGGCTTATGAAAGTTAAATAATTTATACGAGGCCATAGAACTTGGCATAGGGGCTATAAAACTTCAACCTGATTCCCAATGTGAGAGCCAGGTCCTGCTTCATGATGGCAATGGATTGTATCCAAGGGCTGATTTTGGTGGGTTACTAAGACTTCCCGGAGAGGTAAGGAAATAAATTTAGCAAAATTCTGTGCTGAACCACACCTCTGGCACTTGTGTGTGGGCTGGGAGACATGCTCTTAGGCTGTGGGGTCTGAGAGCTGGGTGGAGGGGTGGGCACAATGCCCAGTAGATGTGTGCCCACTTAAGGTAGTAGGTGCTAAAGCTCAATGTACGGTGTGCCACCACAGACCATAGCAGAGCACTCTGGGCATGACCAGCTCATTCATGTCACCCATGAGTATGACATTATCAGGTGACCACTGCCCACTGTCATGCTTTCACAATCCTCCCAATTTTCTCCTTCAGTTCTGCAACACAACAAAGGCTTTTGTTCACTATTAAGCCTGTCCCTTGTCCCCATGTGAATACAGTGCAGTGAATCGTTCTCTTTTGTCCCCTGGACTCTCTAGAGTTGGACAATCAGACAGACACTCAGGCAAACCCTCCCCTTAAGGAGAAAAGCGCACATTCTGGTGATGAAATAACTAAAAGCATATTGAGGCAAAGGATCCAAAAACATTAAAAACGTCCCCAAGTCTTTCCCAGCCAATCGTATTTTTCCACTGCTTTCGAGCTGCCTGTTCGGTTTCTCTGCTTGGGGAGGGTTTAAGCAACTTTCCAATCAAGAGCTGCTCTTGCTTCCCAGAGCACATGCATGCAGGGGTTTAACAGGAGGCTGCACGCAAAGGGAAACCTGGCTTGTCTCTAAAATCGACTGCTCAGGACAACACTAGAACATTTGATCTTAATTAGCGGAGCCATGTTTCCAGGGCTTATTGGCAGATCCAGCTCAATTAATTTGACCTAATCACGTTTCCCTCTGTTGATATATAGTTTAGGTTATAGCAGCCTAAGAAGACGAGTAGGCTAAGTAAATATAAGTTGTCTGTGGAAAACCTTACTCTTCAAGATAAACTCCATTTCCACTGACCTATATACACTCACTCTACAGGGCAAACTTCAATTTCAGCATCTCATCCAATGCCTACAATGTGATATTTAACAAGTAAAGCCATCACAACTCCTAAGCAGTAACAAAGGGGAGGAGGCAGAAATCTTTAATAAATAATTAAAAAATAATAAATAATAAATAAATAAATAAAAATCAGAAAAGATCACCTGCTAGAACTAGTCTCTGTTTATGTCTTTTAACCTCTTAAATACGAGTCCTTATAGTTAAGGCTGAAAGTTGGGTGAGAAGGATATAAATGCTGTATAAAGAGAACTCTGGAGCATTCCCTTCATTTATTATTAACTCCAATGGATTTAATAGCTAACTCAGAAACAGAATGGGTTGACTGTCCGGGCATCTGTATGCAGTTTTTCCATTTATGCTTGTGCTGTGAAGAAGTCGTTCACCATAGTCTTATGTGCCCAGAGCAGTGCAAACCCTGTGGACGGAAGGGAGGAAGTTAACTTATTTTTTGTACTTTGCTTTCAAACTCTACATTAATACACAGATGAGGGACAAGGCCAGATCACCCACTCTCATGAACCTGCTCCCGACATCCCTGTCAACACGGTCAGCTCCACCGTGCTGCCTGGATGATGTGGCATAAATCAAATGAGCAATTATATAGATTCATTGGAAACTATACTTTTATATCTTATGTATTGGTATAAGGGGGTGAGCAGGAAACTAAGTAAAGCCATTTAAGTCCTGAATCTAAATGAGAAATGTGGGTTATCATTGGAAAGAAATAATTTTCTTTAGACGTGGTCACTGGATAAGTCTAGAAGCCGGAATTTGCCTTATGGCAATACACATCACATCCATGGTGGTTCACATTTGTCTTAGTCAAGGTTTCTGTGGATATGAAGAAACACCACGATCTCGGCAACTCTTATGAAGAAAAACTTTACATTGGGGTGGCTTGCTTATTGTTCAGGGTTTCAGTCCATTATCATCTTGGTGGGACATGGTGTAATGCAGGCAGACATAGTGCTGGAGAAGCAGCTGAGATCTGTTTCACTGGGTGTGAAACATATATGAGACTTCAGAGCCTGCCTCCACAGTGACACACTTCCTCCATCAAGACCACACCTATTCCAACAAGGCCACACCCAATAGTGCCACACCCTTTGGGGGCCATTTTCTTTCAAACTGCCACAATGTTCCACTGAAAGAAAATAGTTGGGAGGAGAAGGCACTGATTTCAGACCTGGAGGAGAAAAATGGACAAAAGAAGTCCAGTGTTGAACCTAGGCCATTTAAAGTTTCATGGCGACACCAGCAAGTTCCAGGAACAGAGTTACCAGAGCCAGGATACATGGACTCATAAGAAATGATTACTGGGTACTCAGAATACCATGATGCTGTCATTAAAATGTTTGTGAGAGAAAGACTGTTCCTAACAAGCTACACAGAAATCAACTTAAAGGCATGATGGACAAACATTTGGTCATCAACAAAAGAACTGCAGGACTGATGTCCCTAATGTAATTAAGGCTGTACATCATAACAGTGTCCTCTCACTGAAAAAATTATAGCTCACCTTGAGGTATCAGTGGCAAATTTTTGTTTTGAAAATTAGTAAATGGGTCCACATTTTTTTTCTCTTGTTTAAAAATATACATGGCAAATACAAGATTAATAGGAAAATGTTCTCTGAATGTATGACAGCTAAATAAAATATCATGGCTATCATCATTTACCATCCTAATAACTTCATGAATTGAGGGAATGAACAATAACAGGTAACAGCACAAGGGGAAACCATCAGACATTTGATTTGATACAATATAACATTTATGAAATGACATTGCCTTCTGTAGCCTCCAAATACCCATTCCAAAATCAATTTCTAAACCTGAGATGAGGGGGCATTCCACACCAATCAATTCTCCAAGTTTCCAATCACCAGATAGGGGTATTTTAATTCAATTATTACATTAGCTACCTGAAGTTAGAATAGACATCACAAGATATCCCCCACCCTACGTCTAACACTCTCTGGTCTGTCAAGTCAAGGATTCCTAGGTCCTGCTTCTCATCAATGAAAATCAGCCATGATCTCTCAGAAAAGCTAGGGAGACACTTATGTTCACCAGATCATTATAAAGGACATGTTCAAGGATATAACTATATAGCTAGAGGAAGAAGTACACTGATTTACAAAACTCCTGAGCACACGAGTTTCTGTCCTGGGGAACTGGGAAATATTGTCCTCCCATAAATAAAACCCATTTTCCAGAAATTGTCATTGAAACCATATTAATTATGCATGATAGTTATGTTTTAAATAAATTTTGTGAAAAAACCTTGCAAATAGATAACACACACACATACACACATATGTCTACACAACATAATGAATTTATATACAATTAGAATTAGCATTTGAGACCAAAGCTGTGAATTATCACAGTAAATTTTACATTCTAATATTGAATATATTTTATGTTTTTAACTACCATCAAAATTTAAAAAAAAATCCTTGAGGGCTGGAGAGATGGCTCAGTGGTTAAGAGTATTGCCTACTCTTCCAAAGGTCATGAGTTCAATTCCCGGCAACCACATGGTGGCTCAAAACCATCTGTAATGAGATCTGGTGCCCTCTTCTGGCCTGCAGGCATACACACACAGAGAATATTGTATACATAATAAGTAAATAAATATTAAAAAAAATCCTTGACAGAGTTAAAACTAGAAGAATAATTAGCTTTATATCCTCTACAGACAAAAGACATGTTCCATTGCTAAATCATAGACTTCTAATCTTGACATATGCTTGGTCACTCTTCTCCAACCTCATAGTACCTAATGGCTAGCAAGTGTCACCTCCTCAGAAGAGAAGCTGCTCTGATTACTCAGTAAATTCCAAGGGATTGAGGGACTCTGCAGGAACTAGAAGAAAAGACAAATGTCAGAGCAAAGGATGCCTGTAGCAGCTGACCCCAGAAAGTGGCAAGGGTCTTAGAAGCTCTTTTCCAGAAAGCAGGGATGGAGGATTTGTTTGCAAGTCTGTGTGTGCACTCAGGCCTGGGTGTATCAAAATGAGTAAGCATGATTTGTAGGAGGCAGGAGTCGCTTACACTTGAAAGACATGTCATAAGGAAAATTAAATGAAAACCATGTCATCTGAAAAACTTAATGAAGACCGTGTCATCAAGAAAGCAGAATGAGGATGCTGTCATCAAGAAAACTATTGGAGACTCTATGGGACAAATTATTCAATATCTTCGAAATGAGTTACAAAACAGTGCGGAGCTGGGTCAGGCGGAAGTGCTTACGACTGAGTCTAAATGGAAAGAAACGTGAGCTGACTGAAGCAATCAGTCTCTGCATCAACCAACTGCAACGTATGGAACTTATTTCAATCTCACCTCAAACGAGAAGGAAATCAATTAAGCAATTATAAAGCAATCAGTGGTGTCTGAGTAATGACAGGACAGTTATTGTCAAAAGGCAACTGTGAGTCTCCAAAAGAAAAATGGAATTATGTTGGCTCTGTTAAAATGAAATCGCATTTTAGGGACTTGTGCTGAAATGTTTACCGCTAAAATGGCATGATATCTGAAATTTGATTTGAAGTAGCCAGTGAGGCGAGGTGGAATTGATTGGGAACTACAAACCCTAAGTGTGATAAGACATCAGCCTCATCCAGGAGTCTACAAAAAATGGAGAAGTTCAGACTCCAGCTTAAACCATAAAACACTACATTTTAACATTCAGCTTGACTCCTGCAGTTTGAGAAATGTTAAGTGACCATGCTTAGGCTGAGTGGTATATTCATTAAGATACCACTATTTCTCTGTTTCCATCTTTTTGTTTGTTTTTGAGGTTTATTTGTTTAATATGTATACAGAATACTGCCTACAGGCCAGAAGAGGGCACCAGACCCCATTACAGATGGCTGTGAGCCACCACCATATGGTTGCTGGGAATTGAACGCAGGACCTCTGGAAGAGCAGTCAATACTCATCCGCTGAGCCATGTCTCCAGCCCTTGTTTCTATCTTAAATGTTTTGTTCTTACAAGCCAAATTAGAAAGAAGAGCTCCACCAATAAGACTCCCAAATAGACCTTTTCTCTTTTTAGTCTTTGCTTCTCTCTCAACTCAGCCTCCTGGTCAACTCCTAAAACAATAGCACAGTCGCTGACTTACCTAGTGAATCGTCAAGTAGCGTGCTCCAAACTTCCTGATGTTGAAAGCATTCTCATTGCCACACCAATCCCAATGTAAGGTCTGCACGTAGATACTGTAGATTGAGAATGCCCCATCTTGATCCTCAGCAACTTCTCTGTAAGCCACATCTGTGGTTTTCCAGGAGAGTTAGGTGAAGGTGATGCCTCCTGCCAGGAATGATTTACAAAACTCATCAGGAGACAATGTTTTCCAGCCATCTTCAAACTAGGGTCTAGCTGTTGTAAAGACACTTTTCAGTGATTTATTTAAAACGACGTAAAATCTAGATGAAAATACCTAAGGGGAAGTAAAATAGGTCGCATGAGGGCAATATTTTGTTTTAATGTCAAATGTAAGTGTTTATTATTGAGGGTCCCAAGTCCAGCCGGAGAGAGAAGGGTCACTGGTGTGCACTGCTCACCCTTATGTAATATGTATTATTTTAAATCCCAAACACATTGCCACAACAGCTCAGAAATAAAACCAATTCAACTTGGTGCAGGTATACATAGACCCAGTTCATCAGCCTGACTTCCAGATAGTTTTCTAGTAAAGAGAACCCAAGCTCTTTGAGGAAATCACTCTACCTGGAAATCAAATAACCAAACCCAGTGTATTTAGTCAAATTCCAAACTCTCTTGTCATTGTAGCAATATTCTGATAAATGTTTGAAGGAAATTTTACTAGCTAAGGTTTTTCCATATGTAGTTTATCATCTTCATCAATTTTAGAACTCTTTCAACTGTTTTACATATCTTTATTGTTCAATTCTCTGCCTCTGTTCTCCTTCCTGGACTCTAATATATTCTAATATATTCATATTCAACTAACCCAACACTCACATCTTTTCTAATCACGTTTACAAGATATTTCATTTTGAACGGTTTTTGTTATTAACTTAATTTTTTCCACAATATAATACAATCTGCCATGAATGCTATTCAATTTTTTTTACTTCAATATTATAGTTTCTAATTCTAGAGTTTTAGTCCAGTCTTTAAAACAATCCAACAAAATTACATCTACATCATCAGTGTCTGGAGCCATGTTATCTCCAGCTGTCTAGATACCATGTGTCTATGTACAAGTCTCTAATGTATCTGCTTAATGTTTGAGTATATGGAGGCATGTGCAGGAGGAGGTTGAGGCAGACCACCTGTCCAGCACACAAGAGTCAAAGGGCAACAGCCACTCTCAGAGCAATGCTGTGTGCTGACCTTGCTCTACACGGAAAAGAGTTAAACCAGCCTGTACCTTCGCTAACTGTGGGTTCTACTATCTGTTTGTTTTCTGGTTGAGTTTTTATTTGTTGAGTGTGTGATTTCCTCTTTGTGGGTTATATTTTTCTATTTTATTTTATGCTTGGAAATCTATTATTGAACACCAGATACTGTGACTTTTACTTATATGGTCAGTGTATATTTTTATATTATAGTAAATAATAATAATTATAAATAATCTTAATTTTTCCTTTTGGTGATAGAGTTTTGCTATATTTCCCAGTGTGAGTTGGAACTCTCAGGCTCAAGCAATCCTTATGTCTCAGCCTTCAGAGTATCTGGAATGATAGGTGCATATCACACTGCGGGGATTGTATGGTATCCTGGCCTTTGTCTAGGATTACAGTCAATTCACCTTGAGACAGTATTATCCTTTACAGTGCGGCTCTTGTCATAGGTTGTAGCGCACTGAGCAAGCTCAGTCTTGAGCCAGTCTTTGAAGTCAGGCCTTTCTTCATGCTTCCCCAGTGTATGAGCATCTCCGGAGCGTCTAGTCTGGGCTTGCGAACAGGCGCTGGATCCTCACTGTGTGAGCACTTGGTCTTGATTCTCTCATCCTTCTGAAATCTTCCCAGCCTCAACTAGTTTCCTCATGTGCATGCCAGAGCTGGGCTTAATCGTCTACCTGTGTGGGACACTGAAACTGTCTGTTCTGGGCCACTCTGGCTTGTGAATGTGGAGCACATTGGCCTTCTGGAAACTAAATTCTGGTTCCATGGTTCCAGTTACCTCCAAATTTTACATGGGATATATGGCCTTTATTCTCTCTGAAGGCACTGAGGTCAACATTGATTACCTTAGCCAAATGCTCCCACTCTCAGAGACCATGATCTATTTTTGCCTCGAGTTCAATTTACTAATTGTTTTAAATTTTTTTTGTTGTTGTTTCAAGCAGGAGGAAAAATTAAATTTGCATTACCACATGTAATTAAACCCCAAATCTCCATGAGCTAGTTCTTAACAGTCTATGGCCTGTGTCTTATCTCTCCCACTCTAGGAAATGAGCACAAGGATATATCCTTGACACTTCCCACATTAGTAATTAAAAATAGAAAATTTAGCCGTATCTAAATATTCAACAATGCAGACTTTTGAATATTTATAATGTATGTCCCATTATAAAATGCAAGGGCTTTATCATAAAGCAATATACTGACATATTTACCAAAGCATAAATATGAAACGTTTTGAGAAAAACTTACCTTATAGAAAGGTTGCCATATATAATGTACATCACTGTTTTCAAATGATATGTATACATTTATCTGACTTTTTGAAGGGGAAGAGACTAGATGATGATAGCAAGACTTAGCTAAAGGTGGTTTTTTTTTTATATGTTTTAAATCTCCTTTATTATACTTCCAGCCATTTTCCATAGGTCACATGGATTCCCGTGGAATTATTTATCGTGCTGGCTAGTTTTATGACAAGCTTGTGTCATTTTGGGAAAAGGACCCTCATTGAAAAAAATACCTTCACAAGACTTGTCTTTAGGTACATTTGTGGTGCATTTTCTTAATTAATGATTGATGTTAGTGGACCTGTGGGCAGTGCCACCCCTGGGAAGGTGGTTCTGGGTTGCATAGGAAAGCAAACTGAGAAAGCCATAGAGAGCAAGCCAGTAAGCAGCACTCCTTCATGGCCTCTGCTTCAGTTACTGCCTCCAGGTTCCTGTCTTGAGTTCCTGCCATAAACTCCCTGGATGATGGACTATAAGCTGTAAGATGACATTATCCCTTTCCTCTCTGAATTGCTTTTGGCCATGGAGTTTTATCTCACAATAGAAACCCTGAGACATACATTATGCTACTTTCTCTAAAATTTAATTTAAACAAATTTTTAAAATTTTTTTTTAATTTAAACAAATTTAAACTTTTCAAAAGTTGGAGGAATAATATAATACATTCACAAATCTTCTTAAGAACCAAACATTATTGTGAAATATTTTAATCACCACATGAAGCACAATTAATAAAAACTCAGTATCAGAAATTGGGATTCAATCTGAAGATCTGACAAGCAAAGCAGCCAGTCACTGGCTCTTACCTTGACCTGTCTGAAATGGCAATCCTGCCTCCAGGAATCTCAGAATGAGGCTCTGTGTGAGAGCTGTCTTTCCCCATCTTATATTTCTCTCTAGGGCTGGGATTAAAGGCGTGCACCACCATCATTAAAGGCATGCACCACCCAGTTTTTATGGCAACTAGTGTGGTTACTGTGATTGAAGGTGTGTGTCATTATGGCTACTGGAATTAAAGGTGTGTGTTATCATCATATGGCCTATAAAGCTAACGAGTAGGACTGTTTTACTCTCAGATCCCTGGGCAGTTAATTTATTAAAATACGGTTGAAATATAATCCATTCCTAAATCTTCTTAAGAAACAAGCATTATTGTGAAGTATTTTAATCATCACATACACACTTATAAATGCTATGTTAAATATCTGTGGACTCGCTCCCTGAAGTACAGACTCTACCCTCGTTTATATGTTTAATGATAAATGCTTGCAGGAATGGGATGAAAGTCTGTCACATTTACCCAGAGGAAAGCAGCATATTCCTGTCTGGGTGATGGGTAGAACACGCTAGTCAGACATAAGTAAGAGCACAATTCAGAGATTAACAGAGTT
Organism: Microtus ochrogaster; assembly: GCF_000317375.1. Classification (NCBI taxonomy): domain Eukaryota; kingdom Metazoa; phylum Chordata; class Mammalia; order Rodentia; family Cricetidae; genus Microtus; species Microtus ochrogaster. The sequence continues at coordinate 31,315,794 of NC_022022.1, read as the reverse complement.
CCTGCTTGCTCCTTTGGTGAAGACGACTCCATGATCCATCTGTTTGTTTCTGGTGGAGCTTCCTGCCTGTTCGCTCCATCCTAGTGTCGGTTCCTTTTCAAACAACATAAGGCTGCGAGGCTAAGGCGGCAAGCAAAGAAATCCATGTATTTGATTTGGATATCTGGATGGAATTTGCCAAACTGAAAAAAAAATCTAACAAATGGAGACATATTACAGGGGGCGGGGGGGCTGCACATTCTCCCTAATCCAATCTGACAAGATCAACTGAGCAGAAGAATTTGCATTTTGCTATGTTTTTTTTCTTACTTGGAGATTTGAATCCTGCTTCTACTTAGCCTTGGGAAAATCAGTTCAGGTGTGGCTTCCTAGCGGGAGCTCTGGGGCTCAACCTCAGCTTTTCTGTTTGAGCACACACAGCTACAGGGGAAGTTCCTTTGCCTGTAGAGTCATGTTACTGTCAGTTGGCCAACAAAAAGGCCGAGTAGTATTGTACCCCTTTGCATGGACACAGCAGGAACTCCGTTTGTCCTCCTGCAAGCACAGGATGGGAAGCTGAGAGAGCACATGCCCTTAGTGAGCCCAGTCAGGCTGAAGTCTTTGCACCTGCTGTCCTTCAACACTTCTCAACTCTATTGGGGATGCCCTTCCTCTTCCCTCCTCTTGCCTCTTGGCCGCCTCTCCCCTTCCCTTCCCTCCTCTCCTCTCCTCTCCTCTCCTCTCCTCTCCTCTCCTCTCCTTTTTTTTCTTCTGAGATAAATTACCAGCAGTGAGGGCCTCATCTTAGGCTCTGCCTTTGGGAAACCGAAATGTCTCACATGCTCATCTCTGTGGGCATCAGAAGCAAGCAACAACTAAATAACCTTGTGGATCTCAGTAGTTGTTCAGACAATGAATGAAAGCAACTTTTTCTTCACTTGGACAGCTTGTTTATTGTGTTCAGAAATCAGAACAACAGAGAATAGGAGGAGAGATGTTGAAGGAGAGAGAGGAGGAAGGATGAAAGGAGGGGAGAAGGAGAATAGGAGAGGCAGAATGAGGAAGAATGGAGAAGTCTGAGTGAGGGTGTTTCTTCATAAGCCACACCTACTAGTTGTCATTGGGTCTAAGAGAAAATAGATTTACTGAAACCAGGAAATTATTATCTGACCTGAGCAAAATACAGATGAGAGCATGGCAGATTATGTTTAGAAAGAAGTCTTAACACACCCTCCATGTCTCCTTACTGTTCCCACTGCTTGAACATTTAGTAAGTACACTTTGTACATTTTTGCGGCCGTCTCTCATGTATTCACAAAGAGTATTGATTTTTTTTCTTTCCCCATTTTACACTTTAAATAATATAAAACCATGCATTTTCACTATAGTCCTGAGAACAAAATGTTTCTAGATCAGTTAGTCGCCTGGTTCGTGAAGCAATTCTCACATGGAACGCTTGTCTATAAGTGAGCCACCAGATGCCAGACCACAGCACCCTTGACGTCTTTTGCCCGTCTTTACTCAATCCTAACTGAAGCATCGTTTTTCTACCCTCTCCATTCATTTTCTTTAAGGAAGGCTTAGCATTCCTGCTGCTTTAGGTTCATTCTGAGAATTAGAGAAATCATGGTTTCTTTTCTCAGGTTTCAGGAAGCCGAGGATTCAAGTCTGCCTATTTTAAATTGAGCTAAGAAGGTGCAAGCTTTTGGGTAACTTTCCCAATAAAGTATCTGGGAACTTGATAACTGGGTCAAAGATGAACAAGTAATTTAGCTTTAGCCTCTCAGATTCAGATACTCTTTCTCAGCTTCTCGTTTCCCCAATTTATCAGGTGACTTAGAGTGTAATTATTACTCTTTTCCTGACAAGAATGTAAATATCACATGCGATTTTCTTCTATAAAAATAAGGCATTACAGCTCTTCCTTTTTCTTCTTTGATCTCTGTCTCTGTCTCTCTGTGTCTCTCTCTGTGTCTCTCTCTCTCTCTCTATCTCTGTCTCTCTCTCTCCCTGTTGGTTAGTTTCTATTGTCAACTTGACCACACTTTGAGTCAACTAAGAAGAGAGAACGGCAACTGAAGAATTGCCTGAAGGACACCAGTCTGTGGATAAGTCTGTGAGGACATTAGCTTGATTGCTAGCTGATGTAGGAGGAAGTACTGGCCCATTGTGGGCAGTTCCATCCCATCCGTAGGCACGTGGTCCTGAGCTATATTTGGTTGAGCACCAGCCAATGGGCAAGCCAGTAAGCACATTCCTCTATGATTTCTCCTTCAGTTCCTTCTGGAGTTTCTGCCCCAACTTCCCTCAATCATAAACTGTGACCTGGAAGTGTAAGCTAAAAAAAAAATCTCTTTCCTTCTCTATATTGCTTTGAGTCATGCTGTTTATATGCCAACAAAAATCATTCTACAACAGTGTGTGTGTGTGTTTAGATGGGTGTGTGCAGTAATAGGTATACTACCACAGAAGGAAAGCGGGTCAGAGTCCGGGCTGTTGGCTTGTGTCCCTCCCTGGCTGCTGCTGGTCATGGATGATGTGCATACATTGAGACAGACTCACTCGTTCACAGATTCCACACTGACAGTCATGTTGGTCTGGATTTACAGCCACTCACAGTCAACCAGAGCCCATTCTGATCTTAGGGCATGCATTACTTTGACTTCTGTTGCTGTGACAAAATGCCCTAACTGAAAGAATCTTGGGCCGCACAGGGTTTATTTGTCATAGAAGCCCTGTTCACAGTCGATAACCGAGGGAAGTCAGGCCACGGGCTCAAGCAGGCACAGATGCAGGAATGAACACTGTTTATTGGCTCACTTCTGAGGGCTCACCCAACTCAATTTCTTATATAACCTAGGACCACCTGCAGTGGGTACTGTTTATAGTGGGCTAGGCCCACTCATGCTGCTCATGAAGTTAGAAAATGCCCTGTAGCCTTGCCCACAGCCCAATCTTATGGAAGCGATTCCTCAACCAAGGTGCTTTCTTCCCAGGTGACCCCAGTTTGTGTCAAGTTGACAAAATATAACCAGCACAGGTTTGATGTCTTGTAATTTAAACATTACTTATTTTGGAGCCCTTTTGAAATTATATTTCTTGCTTTTCCCCTCTAATTTCTAGAATACAGTTAATCTTGTCCAATATTTCTATGACACTTCGTTTTTCTTTTAATCTTGAAGAAACAGGACCCTACCACCCCCAGAACCTTTCTCCCAAGGACCTGCCAGCCCTTCGTAGAAGTTCTTACCTTATGTATTCACTCAATATATATCGGGCACATAGTTTGAAATACTCCAAGTTTTCTTTACATTTCTAAGGCACATAGGGAACCTTGTTATTTTTTTATGGCATGGAAAAATTTGATAATACAGAAGTTGAACTTGAGACTTCTTAGTGCCTAAATAACAAAGACTCCTGGCCGGGCGATGGTGGCGCACGCCTTTAATCCCAGCACTTGGGAGGCAGAGGCAGGCGGATCTCTGTGAGTTCGAGACCAGCCTGGTCTATAGAGCTAGTTCCAGGACAGGCTCCAAAGCCACAGAGAAACCCTGTCTTGAAAAACCAAAAAAAAAACCAAAAAAACAAAAAAACAAAACAAAACAAAGACTCCTTTTTCATTAATGGATATTAATGATATTAATTAAAAACCTCTCTGCAAAATAGTTGTGCGGTGGTTCACTGAGAAAGGTCTTGGTCACAAAATCTCTTTATGAATACCACAGGCAAAATCGAAGCAAGGCAGTGCTATGGGAGGACATTGGAACCCCAAGAAATCTTTGATTTAAGTTACTAATGAGGAGAGAGGCAGGTGGAAGGCCACGGAAGGCTGTATTGGAATTAGACGGAGCTGTGACTGCATTGCTCAATGCTGAAGAGGGAATGGGGTAAAGGATCTCCATGACTCGTGCTCAGAACCCGCAATGTCACTTCTTCCAAGATTCAGAATGAACAAGATCTGCTTAGAAGAAAGCTGGGCCTTCTGACCAGAATTTTGTTAGACTTTTTATGAAGAACGTATCACTCTTTCAATAACCAAAGAAGCACTGTCTGGCTCTTGGCTTTCGCTCTTAGCAGTGCCACCGAAAGTCAAATCTTAGATGGGGACTCCTCTTTTCATGGCTTCTCTGCGTAACATCCTACTAACTTTTTTCTGCATTAAAATGGGGCCAGGATAGGACTGGTGAGTTGAGCAATTCTGCCATATAAATCGTGCTCATAATTGTGCCCCAACTTGCGTTAGGCCTAAAAAGTTCTGACATCCAATAATAGGAAGTCTGAAGAGACAGAACGACGCCACTGTGCCATGAGATAGCTCAAGGCTGTGAGTGACAGGGAGAGCATGGGTCACGTGTGTCCATCACCTCCAAGGACGGGGCCCGGCAGGATTCAGAGATGGATGGACACAAACTAGTTAAAGAAACTGAGTTCAGTAAAGGACGTGCAGGAAACTAAGATTAGAGACTTGAAGTAACGATGAATGCAGTGTTGTCAGGCAGTGTGATAATTCATTTTCTTCTCTTTCCTCAAGAAAGGAAATCTTCATGAAATGAACTGATTTGCTGCAAAACAAGTCATAGATGAAATGTTGGAGCCTCTGCATTGGATGGAACCCAGCTGCAATGATACTCAGTCATCTGCTGTATTTATTGACCTACGTCCATAATTTCCACATGATAGCTATTCATGGCAGAAACCCTTGCTAATAGGAGGTCAAAAGCATTTGTTATTGAATTAATTGAGCACCTCCTGATCTAGCTCCCCAATGCATCAGCTTCGCCTTGGGACACAGGCTCAGAGTTTAAAGTGGTAATGTCCCTTAGGAGAGAGAAAATTTCTTATCAGGGAAAGAAATTAAAACTCAGGGCAGATGGGCTGGTTTGTGATAGGGAAAGAGGTCAGGTGTAATGCTGCATTTCATTTCGTTTCTAAAATGAAAAATGCCAACACATTGGCAGGAGAGTCTGCTCTTCTGATTCAGCCAAGGAGCTCAGGTCAAAACTTTATCTTTTAAAGGAATAGATCATGTAATTGGTTTCTTGAAAGTAATTGAAAGTTGGCACAATTGGAGAACCATTTCCCCCAGAGATATACACGTCTTAAACTGAGCAAATGTCAGGACCAGACATTCAAAACCTAATGTTTGTCTTCTAATTCTCAAAGACTTTATTGTGTGTGTTTCCTGTAGACTTGTGTACATGAACTTTCCTAGGCTTATGTAAACGGTTCAGACCAAATGGCCCCTGATCACCCGTCCCTTAAACAGAAGTACAGAGGATAGCGGTGGACTCCACATAGACAGTCAAACAGCGATTTGAAGCCTTCCACATTTGGGACCCCTTTATTTTAGTAGTTTTTGTTAATTAGAGCCTGATTTTTTAAGAAGTGTTTACAGCAAAATTAACTGTTTTTTTTCTAATGCATAATTCTGTCTGACTTTGTATTTTCCACTTTTTTTTTTTTTTTTTTGGTTTTTAACACACGGTTTTTCTGTGGCTTTGGAGCCCGTCCCAGAACTAGCTCTTGTAGACCAGGCTGGCCTCACACAGAGATCCGCCTGCCTCTGCCTCCCGAGTGCTGGGATTAAAGGCGTGCGCCACCACCGCCCGGCTTGTATTTTCCACTTTTGAGACAGACTTCCTAGCCAAGGCAGGTATAGAGCTGAGCATAAGTCTGAATTTCCAATTCTTCTGCCTCCACCTCCTGAAAACTGGGATAATAGGTGTCTGTCCCCAAGCTTATGGTGATCATAGCATGCTTGGCAAATTCCCTATCAACTGAGTGCCATCCTCAGCCTTTTAACTAGGAGTCTTAGCACACTGGTGGATTCACTTAAAGGAGTAATTTGCTCAAACAGTACCACACTTCTGGTGCCAGCATTCTGAGGCTAGCCGATGGTGAGTTTGAGTGTGTTTGAGTGCAGTTTTGTGTATACAGCCAGGTCCAGGACAGCCAGACCTCGGTAGCAATGATATCCTATATCAATGGCCATTTTCCTCCCCCAACACTCAGGAAATCGATTCTCTCATGACCCTGCTGACTGTCTTCTTCACCTTGTTCTAACTCCACTGACAGACTGATCTCTGCTGCCTGTCACACTAGCTTGGGTCTCTTTCAGATGGCCATAAAATGGAATAAATGGGCCCATTTTAATTAAGAAACTTCTGTGGTGGGTACCTATTGTGCTTCTGAGCATCTTGTGACAGCTGTTGCTGCGGACTCCTGTCAAGGCTGGTTTCTTGCTTTGATAGTTTCAGGGCTATTTGTTGAGTTAGAGGCGTCTTCTCACTCTGAGGCTGAAGACAGATTTCTTTCCTGGCAGATATTGTGAGAACAGCCTCCTTCTCAGGTACAGCCTAACAACGTTGCTCTCAGCCCATTTTTAAGGTGGAGTTGTCCCTGTGACAAAAGGGCACTGTGTACACGGTGTTTATCTGGGTGTATCACTGCACAGTTTCTTGGGGTTGGGGCCTGGAGAAACAGGTTGGAAGATGGTTGGTGGAGGTACTATGAAATCCAAAATCCTTTGTCTCAGATCCAGGATTTACCCTGTCTTCTGTCAGCGTGGATAATATCGTAAAAGACCAATCAATCAGCTTATATGTAGGTAATCCCTCAGGCCAGCAACCATTTTTAACATTTCCCGCTCCAATGTGATTCATTATGTCAATGCACTCATCATTAGCCTATTAGTTTTTAAAGGCTGTGATAAAAAATATTCCGCAAATTTGGTGGCTTAAACAAAACATAACTTGGGGGCTGGAGAGATGACTCCTCAGTTAGGAGCATTGACTGTTCCAGAGGACCTGAGTTTGATTGATTCCCAGCACCCACATAGTAGATCATAATCACTTGTAACTCCAGTTCCGGGGTACATGACACCCTTTTCTGATCTCACAGCATCAGGTATGAACACGACGCACAGACAAGCTTGCAGGCAAAACACCTGTACACACCAAAGTAATCTAAAAACTGAGAGAACTTTACTGTCTCACAGGCCTGGAGGCTGTGGTTTTGAAATGAAGAAAGTGCTGTCTTTGCATCCTGGATGAAATCCTTCCTAGTTTCTTTTATTTGGGGGGAAGGGATTGAGACAGAGTTTCTCTGTGTAGCTGTCTTGGAATTAGTTCTGTAGATCAGTCTGGTCTAGAACTCACAGAGATCGGCCTGCCTCTGCCTCCCGAGTGCTGGGATTAAAGGTATGCGCTACCACCACCCAGTTTTTTTCTCTTTAAGATTTATTTATTCATATATTTCATTTATACAAGTGCTCTGTCTTCATACACACCAAAGGGAATCTGATCCCATTACAGATGGCTGTGAGCCACCATGTGTTTACTGGGAATTGAACTCAGGATCTCTGGGAGAGTAGTCAATTATTCTTAACTGCTGGACCGTCTCTCCAGTCCCTTCCTAGCTTCTTAATAGCTTCTTGTAGTTTGCCAGAAAACACTGCCACCGAGCTTACAGCTATATAACCCCAATTTCTGTTTCTGATGTCACATAGCCTTGTTCCAGCCCATCTTCATAATATTGTGTTACATGGAGGCCACTTGTTCTTCTCGGGCCACCCGGCTTAAATATGAAATAATCACAAAGAAACTGTATTAAATCACTGCTTGGCCCATTAGCTCTAGTTTCTTATTGGCTAACACTTACATATTAATTTAACCTATTTCTATTAATCTGTATATCACCACGAGTCGTGGCCTAGCAGTAAAGTTTCAGCATGTCTATCTCCATTTATCCTTAGATATGTAGGGCTGAGAGATCTTGCTGGTATGGTCATTTTTATGGGAAAATAACTGTACTCTAGAGAGTTGATATCACTCATGTTTCCACCAGGAATGTGTCAAAGATCCCATTGTCTGTGTTCTTAAAAGCATGTTTACCTGGTGTTTCCTAGTGGTTTTGTGTGTATTTGTGTCTATGCGTGTTATGTATGCTTTTTCCTTCTATTCAAACAGGACTGTAGTGGTACACAATTGCATTGGTTACCTTTCTGTCGCTACAATAGAATAGCTGGATGGAAAGCAGCTTAGATGAGGGAGGATGCTTTTGCCTTGCAATTCTCAAGGTCAAACAGTCTGTTTGGGTAGGGACCATGGAGCAACAGGAACAACCAACTAGTTTCTCAATCAGGAAACAGAGAGGTCACATTCCATCTGCATACAAAAAGCAGAGGGGGGGGGGAGAGGGAGAGAGAGAGAGAGAGAGAGAGAGAGAGAGAGAGAGAGAGAGAGAGAGAGAATAAGAAGAGGGGCCTGCTAAACCCTCAAAACCCCTCCCCCCAGTGATGTACTTCCTCCAGCAAGGCTCCATTTTGTAAATGTTCTATAGCCTTTCTGGAGACCAGGTATCCAAACAAAAGAGTTTGTGAGGGACATTTCTATTCAGACCACAACAGTCTATGTGATTTTGATTTCTGTTTTCCCAGTCACCATGATGTTGAGTATCTTTTAATGTGCACATTTAATTTTCTTCATATTTTATTTGTTTTTTCCAAATTTCTTCTTCATTTTAAAATGTGTTTGTTACTGAGTACATGAAAATTTGCACATATCCAGGCTCTTGGATAAGAGGTATAATTTGGTAACATCTTTCTCTAGACTAAACCCTCTATGAAGTAAGAAGAAAAAATAATTTTAATAAAATCTAATTAATTTGTAAATTTCACTTCTGGAGTTATGATTTCAATGTCATATATTTGAAGCCTATACTTAGCCAAGGTCACAAATATATTTTTATGCCTTCATTTAGTATTTTTTTTTAATTTCATGTTTTAAAATGAAATCTACAACATGTTTTATTTTTATTTTGGAGCAAGTCACCTGAGACAAGTCAAATCTGTCTTTTTTCTGTCAGGGGATCTCCAATTGTTTTAGTCAATTCTCTGAAAGTTACTGCTTGTCCCACTGAATTGTCTTTGTACACTTCCTAGTTGACCATTTTTGGGTGTGTGTCTTATATCTCCGCTGTTGTTAGAGCGTTGTTGGGTACTGGAGGCAGGAAGCTACTTAGATAAAATGAATTGCATCTGCCTTTGGGGGTGCTGGGGATTGAACAGAGCCTTCTGCATGCTACCACCAGGCCACAGTGCTAGTCCATGATTTAGATTCTCTTGATTTTAGGATCAGCTTGTCTATATCTTTAAGTAACTGCTATGAGTTCTGTTGGAAGTACATTGAATCTGTAAAATCCTTTGAGAACGGACTGTTTAGCTGCATTGAATCTCCCAACCTATGCCTTCGTCTCTTTTTATTTCTTTAATACACACACACACACACACACACATGCATGCACACACGTGCATGTACACACACACACACACACACACACACACACACGGCACAGTGATCATAAATATCTTAATGAACTTGAGGAGGAAAGAAAGTCTCCTCCTTGCCTAGATATTTACTGTTTTCTCTTGAAAACTCTCTTAGTAAATTCCCCCTTGCTGTGTGTACCAACTGTAACCCACAGAGCCCCAAACTTCCTCTGATTTTTATTAGACTCCTATGTAGAAAGACAACCTCAAGCAAACAAAGCATCATCAATATTTTGCTTTTGCCTTCTGGATTTACTGTGACCCTGCCGGGGTAGTGGTTACATTGTTGCAATAAGCAATAAATTCAGCTTTGCTGTATTTACAGGTGACTCTGCTGTTGTTTTCCACCAGCCAAACAGTGTTGTGTGAGAAAGCAGCTCCAGGTACTATTGGCCAGCTTCCTGCAGCTGTGGACAGATGCCAACATCCTGGGAAGGATAGGGACAGCCTAAGTCCTTGATGATATTATCCATCCACAAAATTAATCTCAAGCCAAATAGTCCCAGATATTCCTCTCAAATAATAGCAGTGTCTCTGTGGATTGCCCAGAGTCTACCAGGAATATACTTTTGTGCACTGAAAACTTCTGGATGCAAACAATTCATTTGGCTGTAGCTGGTTGCATCTTTCACTCATATTCCTTCTATGCTCTACACAAAGTGGCTGACCTGTCTTCTTTGCCCTTATGTCTTTTCCCAGGCTATACCAGCAGCTCTCCAGCTTGCCCAAATCTCCTCTGCTCTCTACCTCAGTGTTTTAGGAAACCTACAGCCCCACCATTCCACTTACTAGATTCTTCTGAGCACACCAATGTTCTCAGCAGACAGCGCCTCACACACACAAGGTTTTCAGTGATGGAATACATAAACCTTCATGTAATTCAGCAGGCTGCCGGATAAAATGAACATATCTTGAGAGATCGTTTTACGCCTTGCCAAGTACTTCATTTACATGTGCCTTTTAATTCCCACAGAGAGCTTAAGAATCCATCACTCATTTGGCCAAGTATGGAATAAGATTTTATGAAGCTCCGTAAAGGTCTCACAGCCGTGCGGCAAGCAGCAGAGCAGGAACTGGCTGACTCTGCTCAGAGCCGGTGGGTATGTCTCACACAAGGCAGCCCATATGCACGGATGCTGACTCATGCCACTGTCTAACAGGGTGACAGAGAAGACTGGGCACTGAATTGTATTGTTCTGCTGGGCTTCCACCTAGCACAGACAGCTGTGGCATCTTTGTGCCCCATCAGGTCTTGCTCTGAGCTCTGGCACCCACCTCACTCTTCTGAAGCATTCTCCCAGGCTCCAACTGTCTCTTTTCTACAAAGACCTGCATTTATTAGCCTTTGATAGAACCTGTCAGAACTGTGATTAACTATTTCTCACAAGGATGTTAGCAGCCAACAAATGGCTTGTGGTTTCCTTTGCTAATGTGTTATCTTTTAACAAAACGCTTTTCCAAAAAAAAAAAAAAAAACCCTACTGCTTTGAATCCAAAGGAGAGCTTCTCCCATGATAAACTTCAATGCCATTATACAGTCCTTTAAGGTAGGCTTACTGAGTATACATTCAAGAAGCATTTTGTTTCCTGTGGCGTGTGTCTGTGTGTGTATACATGTACATGCACATGCTATTGCATGCAGTTCTCTCCTCCCACTATGTGCCACTGGGTCCTCAGGGCCATCTCTTGCTAAGCTATCTTGCTGACCCTCAAAAAGGCATTCTTGAAACTGCTGTCTCTGTAGAAACAAGCCATAATGGTGGATCTAACAGTTATTATGGGATAAGAGGATGTCCTATCTTGGCTATAGGGAATTGTTACGAGGAGTACTTGGACCTTTGATGGCAAAGAACTAATCCATTGTTCCTTAAATAGTTCCTGGATGGAGTCTGAAGAGTGAAGATATGCAGAGAAAATCTGCATTCTTGTTTTCCTTTTTCTTCCTTCGGGAGGCACCACCTCTGCCATATTTCAGGCCAAATCTTCAAGAAGAAGCAACCATTCTCACAATAGTATTGCACGTGAGTGGTGTAAATGCTGAAATGCAGGTAGTATAGGGTACCTCACTCCTCCCAGGAAGGAATGTGTCTCACCCCAGTACTGAAGATGAACCCCGCATCTTCAGGGGAAAGCCATTCCACACAGAGAATGCATGAGCGAATATCTAGAGGGCTGAGAATTCTATGGGCACCCAAGCACTGTGTGCAGTCCAACATAGCTGAAGACAAGAGGAGGTGAGACTGGAAAGTCAGCTGACTGCCAAGAGTCACAAGCTCACTCTTGCATGTCACCTTTCATGTCACCTTGAAGAAGCAAGTCTAATTCCTATAGACATTGTGGCATTATTGATAACAAACCTAGCCATACCTATCATTTGGGTATTGAAAACACTGAAAATTTAAGTCAAGCATCTCTTAGTCAAAAGTCTGAATGCTGAAATTTTGTGAAATACCTCCAAATATTTTGGACTTTGGAGTATCTTAGATTTCAGACTGGGGTTCCCAATGGTATACACACCCTTACTAAAAGATCTCAAAAATCCTAAAATTGGAAACATCCCTGGTTTTTCCTAAGCATTTTGGACAAGGGCTACTCAATTTGTGTAACTTGGAAAGAATACCTTCAGATTGGAATTTAACTCAACTTTGTTCTAAGATCTCAGCTTGTTAGTTCTACATTTTTTCCTTCCATGCCAATCTAGAGGAAATTCTTCTCAGCTGGCATCTTTTATCTATCTATGAAAGACACGCAAAGTATAGGATATATAGAGGGCTTTGTTAGCTGCAGAGCTCATCTTCGAAACAGCATGACTGCAGACACCATGTTTCGAAGGGCTAATTTAGAGTGGTTGATTGATAGGATATTCAGAATCTTCCTGTTGCAGGGACACTTAGTCCTGTGTTGTGTCAGGGACATCTGGATATGGTCAGGTTACTCACCATCCTTGAGTTCAGCTCCTCTAACCAGACACAGTGTCTAACCCATCCAGCACAGCTTCTTTTGGAAGGCGCTTATGATACCAACTCAGGGCGTCTGTATCAGAGCCTTTGAGTGAGGCTTTACTCTCAGGAGTGCAGGCTCATTTCAGAGCCACTTCTCTGTCACGGTAAGGAGATGTTTTCCACTGTCAGCATCATTCTGAAACATCATCACTAAGGTGATTTTGTTTCCCTAGTACATTTCCTTAGTCTTCCTTAAAACAGACCCTCCATCATTCAGCACAAACATCAACAAGTCAGTTGCCTCTTGACAATATGGTCACCAGAAATAGGTATATTATTTCTTAATTTTGTACCCTTTGTTACTATATATGCATTAAAAATGAACATCATTAGCAGTATTTCAGGACAAAATGGTTCAGAGGGCTTTCATAGCATCAGAGGACCATTTTCTGGACAGGTGCCATGGACCGCTCCAGTGTTCACAGAGACCATAAATGATGGGTGGACCGGTGCCATAGTGTTCACAGTGACACTAAGTGATGGGATACAGATGCCATGGATTGCTCCAGTGCTCACAGAGACCCTAAGTAGTGGGCTGCAGACAGACTGAGACACCACACTTGATTCTCATCACAGGTGAACCTATTAAGCTTTTTATTTTTTTATTTTTGAAAAAAAAATGTAAGATGAATGTACGGACAAGAAAGCCTGCCGTGGCGGGACTAGCAAATCTAGCTCTTAGAACTCCAAAGACTTCATACAAATTTGGCAGAATTGGTAACTTGTGATAAATGAGTCACGCTCATCCAGGCAACGGCAGCTGGACAGAGAACGCATGAGTCCAATAGTCCACATCTTAAAGAGACAGGACTAATAACAAGGGTTTGTAAGTGTTGTTGGTTCTGGAGAAGACTTTCAGCTCTAAATAAATTTCTTCGACAGATCAAATTATAACGTGAAAAAAATACAGTGTCTCTTTCCTAACACTGAGCAAAAAGACAAGCAATACTCACAGAAACTGCTTATTTCAATGTCAAATGTTTATTTCTATGCCATAGTTTCCTTAGCACAATTTGCAAAAGAAAGGAATCCAAAAAAACCCGGTTGTTATTAATAATAAAATTTTTGGGATATTTTCTCTGCAGATAGAAGAAAGAAAATACACAAAATGGTACCAGAATTATCATTTCTTTCACATCATTCTAGCAAGTTGCATCTTTTTTCCTTGGATGCCACTTTTGTTTAAAATTAGGAAAATATCCACAGGGAAAAACAAAAACAAAAAAAAAAAGTTTTGATTCATTCAAATAACCCTGGGGAAGTTTTTGTCAGCGAATGTATCTTTGTTTTGGTACACTCTATTACTGATTGTCATATTCTTATTATTTAATATAATAGGCATAATTTATTACATAAACAAAGTGCGTTGAAAAACGAACAATGCTAGAAACAAACTGAAACATGATGTCTCCTAAACCTCTGTGTGGAACTAACTGAAGCACGGGAACACAAACTTCAGGGTACTACAAACGCAGCTCTCCTCTGATGGAAATGTGCCTAGGAGACTCGTCCTTCTCACTAGAGCGGCGGTAGGGGGCATCCCACGCAACTGATACAACCTGATAACAAACTGGTGATTATTTCGTTTTTAGTTTTCAATGAAAAGGAATGCTTTAGTTTCTTAAATAGGTCCTGCATTCAAGGGAGCCAGAAGATGGCATCTGCTCTCTAGGTAGACTTCTCTCGCCTGATTTTTGAGACGCAAATCCACCAAGACTTTTACAGTAGAAGTGGGTAGCACTCCTCAGATCACGAGGCCCTTGGGAAGCAGCCTGTCCTAGGTGTGCAGGGTGGTGAAGGGCCAGCACCCGGAGAACACCATGGTGGCTGTGCACAACATTCCCTTCGGCAGACTCAGTGAAAGGATGAGCGTTCTTTAAGTTCATGCACATTTTATTGAATAGTAATATAAAATGCTTTTTCTTTGTCATGGTTACAGGTGCATGCTTTGACTGCCAACATTTCAGAAGTCAAATTACAAAGGCAAGGCTTTAGGCTGTAGTGAATGACTTGGGCACTTATACAATTGTTAAAAAATATGAATGGACTTTTGTTGGTTGTTGTTGTTGTTTTCAGAATGGAACCAGTTGTAACCCGTAACTAATATACAAAGGGAAAAAAAGTGAAAAAAGTACATATTTTTTGTGGCACATGACAGAACAGAAGGAAATAACTAAATTGTTATGACATTAACGGTTACCATGCATTTAGAGTTTCACATGTAACTACAAACTTATTTAAATTTCACAAAGTTTGCTAAACATGCCAACCATCTATGTGTGCACTGACAAGCTTATGTTAAAAACTTTTAAGAATACTCTCCCCTTTAGATTTTTTCAAAGCTTTTTTTGATTACAAAATTTCAAAGGCATTAAGCATTTTAGAGAATATAAAGTATGCCAGTATACATACATTTCCAGTATATGTCAGACCACTAAGCGCATTACAGTCCCATACAGGCCGATACAGCCATTTTATTTTTTTTTTCTTAAAAAACATGCATAGGCAGATTTTTTTTTGTTTTTGTTTTTTACAGAATATAGATGCTTCGTCACTGCACTATGGTGTCGTGTTCACTATACTTCAAAATGCGCCACTCATAAATATTGAATTCAGCAAGCCACAACCGAGACTTGATTTATCAACAAAACCCCTAAATATAAACAGCAAAAAAGATGGGTGTAATTATTCCAGTTTTTTTTAAAACTTAAAGAAAATGTATTCGCTGCCAAATTAATAAGTGCTCTATGGAAAGAAGGGCATTCAAGCAAACTAAAGGAACCTGAGGTAAGCACGAGCTATACAAAATTAAACTGTCCTTTTTTGGCATTTTAACAAATTTGCAACATTCTTTTTTTTTTCCAGGTTTTTTTTTTAAAGACTGCCTAATTCAGTTTCTAGCCATTGTCTGACGAAAGTAGCAAAACCTTATCAATAAATAGTCCTTATTTAGTTTGTACATCATTGTTTTTGTTGTCGTTAAAAATGTTTGATGTCATCCATTTTTAGTGCTGCACTGTAAACGTACAATAAAGTATAAGAAATTAGACAAAGTTTTCGTGTCCAGTAACAGAGTAAAAGGCCTTTCATTAACCTATCTAGAAGTCCTCAGTGTAGTAGGAAAACACGTTCACTTCCCTAACATTGCAGTATAGACTAGCATTAGCTTTCTTTTTAAAACCTTTTTTCCTAGAAGCATTTTTTAAAGGCATACCCAAAAGAGGTGTTTAATCACCACCCTCACCAAAATATAGTTTATTATCTCTCTCCCTCTTTTTTTTTTATTTCATGATAGTGTAAACTGAATCCAATTCCTGGCCCCCAGAGCAAACAAGCTACCGTCAGAGGCAAGAACATCCAACTGCTGAGATGCAGCAATCCCATCATGACCTGCAGCTCAAAAAAAAAAAAAAAAGTGAACAGGAAGTGGTCACTGAATATTGCTGCTATTACTGCCGTTGCTGTCCGTGCCGTTAGTCTCTGAGGCGAGAGCCTTGTTGATGGAGTTAAGGTTGGCGTCGGAGGGCATGGCATCTCTGCGAGGCGGCATCCTCTCGTTAATTCGGTCTAAGCCCTTCGCCTCCTCGAAGCTAGTGATCTTATGCTGTGGTGAAAATCCTTTGATAGCTAAACAACAAATCATTAAGAAAAGAGAGAGAGGGTTAGGTTAGGTGGAGCACCACACAGGGCACCGCGGTCGTGTCGGGTGAGGTTAGAGACTTCGGAGTGGGTGGGAGTCCTTTAGTGGAGAACAATGTGACTGGACCTGATGACAACACAACAGACTCCTTACCATACCGGAGGGAACCAAGGGTTTGAAACAGCCAATGTCTCTTGCCAACCAAAATGTCCTCTTGCAGGGATTAAGATGTAAGCATCTCTCCTGTCTTCATCAAAGTTTAGTTCACAGAAATCCACAGTGGATAAGGAAAAAGCTGTTCCAGGGGCAGGTTTCTGGGATCCAGCATCACTGGCAGCATCACTAGCAAGATGATCCACGGATACCCTGGGCTAAAGAGCCTGCGCATCCCCCGTTCTCACTCTACCGCCATGCTAGGGATGGCCACTTCAGTGGAAGCCCTTTCTGCTCTACCCAGAACTCTAGCCACAGCTTAGAACAGAAGGTCTAAGGAACTAGACAATGAATGGGCGGGGACAAGTGTGGTTTTGCCATCTCTGAACAAAGCTATCAACTCGATGGTGTGGGGGAAAATGAAATCATAAGCTTTTTTTCCCCACATTGCACTGGAAGTCTATATACAGTGGGTAAGGGAGGAGGTAAGAGAAACTCAAAAATAAAGGTCAGATGACTAAGCAGAGAAGCATTTTCTGCCCTTCAGCAGCAAACAGGCCAAGCTGATGCGCATCTGGCACTCGTGACTACCTAAACCAGGAAAAACCCCCCTCTCTGTAGAGCAACAATAAGTTGGGGGTTAAAGGAGAAGCAGAGATGAATGCTTTTCACAAATTTTTAGCAAAACTGAATTGGATTGGTTCTCGTTCTTTTAATTAAAACCTTGACTTCTCTTGCGTTCTCTTCTAATGACCCTGTGTGTGCTACAGAGATATGAGAGGTACTTTTGAAAAACTTAATCACTTCCTCAGTGGGCACACCAACAGTGAGCTGAAAATAAAACACACAGATGGGGAACCAATGACATCAGCTTGCTTCACTCCCTGTGAAGTGCGAGCAAGGTATGGACGGGTGGCCAATCACCAATGCTGACTTGGGCTGCATCTCCACGGCGTATGAAGGACAATTTCAAGGTACCTGTACCCTCCCCACTTTGGGAGGAAAAGTGGGAAGCCGTTTAAGGCTTACGTTTTGCCAGCCACTTGGACACAAACGTGTAGCCTCCCACTAGTACAGATGACAGTCCTCAGAGATTTTACACAGTGCTTTAAAAGCTCATTAGAAAGAAAAACAAATTGTTCCCCGTCTGCATTTTCAGGTTAGCAAAGTGGTGATTAGTCAAGTGTGGGAGGAAGAACATGGGGAGATGGGGAAGGACCAAGGCCCAAAGCAAAGCTTCTTAATTTTGCAATTTGGTAATAAACTGAAATATAATTGTGTTGCCCAATGAGCACCCACCCTGAAAATGAATTCAATTATTTTATAGGGCAAAAAATAACAGACAACCTAGTCTTTTTCTAAATGGCATCGTCTCGATCATGATTAATCATGAAACTGTTTCATTCATTAAAATAATAAACTGGAAGTTCTAGGTTTTGCAACCTATAGGGTGGGGACATAGGAAATGCCAAATCTAGCGGAACAGGGGCTCGTTCAGGATGGGGCTCCATTGCGGACTGCATCTGTCTGTCTGTCTACCCTGCACAGAAGAAAGTGCTCTGCTCCAGTTGCTGGTCAGACAGTGGGGGTTAGCAATTTACATTGGGAGTATACTTAACACAACACAGAGCCACAGAGTCACAGAAAACAGCCAAACTATCAACAGGAATGCACACTGCAGATTAGATTTTGCCAAGAGGAATGGAGAATTCCCACATAAATAGCAGCTTGCTCACTGCTATTTAGGAAACAGTTGTATTTTTCTCTTACATTACTGTCATTTCCCCTACTATATCCAAATCATGAGCAAATTGGAGAGCTAAAGTGACACTTTTTTTTAACAACACACCAAAGGACTATATATGCACACAATTTGTGAAAAATCAGTTATTTTGCAAGAACAAAATACAACTGAAGAATTTTGTTTTAAAGGGGAACTTCAAATTATGCTTTAAAAATTCCAGAGGGTGTGGTACGCATAATATTGAACATTATATTCATGTGCAGTTCTCGTATAACCATGTAGTAAGACAGCATTCAATTAAAAAGCAGTTCTAAAGTGTCAACAATGCTGCTCTTGAGTAGTGCTAGAAGGCAGTTGGAGATGTACCATTCTCTATTTCCTCTGAAGCTCCTAGCAAGAGGCCTGGCATAGAGCAGATGCTCCGAATCATTAATCAATCATCTGCTCGCTAGTCTTGTCGGCCACTTCACTGCCACAGAAACTTTCTGGGCTCTTCATCATATTTTGTGAGTGCTAACTTCCTTCCAAATAGCAATTGGTCAAAACTGCCGAGGATAAGAGTTTACCTCCACACATCTGTCTCACGCTCGAGTATTTTAGAGACGTAAGTGATGCTGAACTGTAACAAAGCACTACCAAGCATTTCTGTTGTGGTGACCTTGAGCAGTCTAGACTCAACTTAATTTTACTCTCTCTTGTCTCTGTCCTACCTGGGAGTGATTTGAGGGAGGGATGGTTCAGCTCAAAGCATATTGATTTTACATGTCATTTGTCAAAAGCAGCTGCCATAACCCCACCCCACATCATCCACGAGAGATAGAAATTTATAAATATCGATATATAATCCTTTAGTTTTCTGTGATTAGACTAGGTTCATTGTATACAAAAGTCAAACATAGCTTTAAGGGAAAAAACAAACAAACAAACCATAGAAGGACACTTTCCCCTTTAAAGCAAGAACGTTTCGGTTAATACTGAGCCACAACTGTTAGCCCAACACCCACACACTCTGTACAAGCTACAGCGGAAAAAAAAAAAAAGAATACACCCAGCAGAGCCCTTGTCTGTTGCGGGCACAACAGAAAGGGGACTGGCCAATTTACCTTCATCAGCCTCAATAGCCTCAACAGTAGCTGAAGAGAAGAAGAAAGGGGTGCAAAATGAATGAGAAAATGAGCAGAGGATTGGTTCAAGGCTAAGAACAAGTCAGTGACGATCAAAGGAACTGGGGGGACTAATGTGCCTCTAAGTGCAGACTTCTGGTACAGACAACTGGACAGAGTGGCTACAAAGAAAGGGGGAACAATACCGCAGAAGTGAGAGGTGTCAGTCATGGCCTTCGTACACCTGAGGGAGCGAATGGGTGGCCTGGAGTCCTGGCTCACTAATCGATGACAAAGTCGTTTAGGGAAACGTGCAGAAATGCTTTCTGTTATTTCGGTTGAATTAACAATTGGGTTACGCACATCTATGTTTCTGGTTCTAAGAGCACTTTAGAACGCACGCTTGGTGATCTGTGGTGGAACGTTGGAGGACTAGGATGAGCTTGGAGCTGGGCTGTGATGTCGGTGAGATGCTTAATGCTAGCGAATAGTAAATGCCAGTTTCTATCCTCTAGAGACAGAGATGCATGGTGTGTATGTGGGGGAGGTGGTTAAAAGGACACAAAATCAAGTTGTTTAGGTGGCAAACACATAGG
The DNA here is from genome assembly GCF_000317375.1 of Microtus ochrogaster. Taxonomy (NCBI): domain Eukaryota; kingdom Metazoa; phylum Chordata; class Mammalia; order Rodentia; family Cricetidae; genus Microtus; species Microtus ochrogaster. The sequence goes on along the minus strand of NC_022022.1, from coordinate 31,296,249 downwards.
AGTCTTCAAAGATGGGAGAGGCAGGGAACCACAGAGGTAATGTCAAGGCCTGGACGTCTTTAGCCAGGCAGGCTGCGTCCCCATTGTTTTCTTTTTCCCGTTACAATACCATCTTTGGAAATGAAGTTCAGAGTGTTGCATGTTAAGTGGGGACATGGCAGGAGCAATAATAAATGAATTAGCATCTTCGGGAACAGGGCGTCTCAAGGTTGAAGCTACAGAGTATGGAAGTCCCTGAGTAAAGTACAATGATATACTGAAACCGTAGCTTCAAAGGTTGAGTAAGCCCACTGCTTACTTAGGCTCTACAGCTTCCCTGTGCAGGTGGAGGAGTTTGTCTGTGCTATTAGATGATGCTCCCTTAATCAAATGCTAAAACATTAAATTGTTCTCTAAGTTCAAAATGCTGAACATTGGTAGTATTCTATCTGTGGACTTCAATTTGTATTTTCTCGTGATTTAAAATTAAAAGCTACAAGAATGAGTATTTTTATGAAGATAGGTATGTTCTTGGTAACTATTATGAAGGGGTTGAGATGGTGTTAGAGTTCAATAGTATGGGTGGGTGAGTGGTTTATGACAGTGATGGGTTGGGATTAATAGGTGATGGGGTGCTGGAGTAGCTGCTTTGTAGAGCTGTTCTGCATGACTTATGGTGGTCTCTGGTTGAACTTTATTAGAGGTTCATTTGTTATTGGCCACGTATGCATTCCAGTTAGCAATGCATTCTGGATTCCTCATAACCACAGAGGAGAGCTGAACGTCAGATCCCTGCATCGCTTCTCCTCTTCTGCCAATGGACGGGGGTCAGATTTGAATCGCCAGGCAGTGGCAGTGCATTGGTTTGAAATATATACTGAGTTGTCAAATTCTCAGGACAAATGAAGTCTCAACCTAGAGTACGTGTGATTGTATGTTCGTGTGTGTGTGTGTGTGTGTGTGTGTGTGTGAACTCAACAGAGAATAGCACAAACAGATGGGTTTAAAAGAAAAGAAAAGGAACTTGAGTCAGTGAAGCTACAGACACAGGTGACGATCTGAAGGTGACACTATGCCACTGTAAAACATAAAGACCTCAGGTTTAGAAGCAAAGCCGAAACCCTGGAAGCACACCAGCACCGCTGGGTAGAAATACACATAGCCTAGCTTATCCTCAGCACAGGCCATTTGTGGTCAGTCTCTGATGCTGTGTGTGCCTCTGTTGTGTGCTGAGCTCATGAGAAGCTGTGGCTGTCCATCAGCTGGGCAGAACTGCATTCTGGGTATATAAATGATTTTATGCTAATCTCTTAGTATGTTCATCTTGATGGAAAAGTATTTTTGTGTTTATGAAGCAATTGATTTCTACAGGTTTAAAGAGGGATTTTTTTTTTGTTTATCTCAATTGCTATAGATCTTCCTGTTTCAAACTGTTTTTGACTTTTGTGTCAACTCAAAGACTGTGGTTTTTGAGAAAATTCATCCAAAAATAAAGGTTTATGATTGTTCTTCATGAAGTGAGATGGTCTGGCAATTTTGTGCCCATGAGTTGATCATTATGTGTTGTGTAGAAGAAATGTCTTAATGATGTAATGGTAACCAAATACCTGTGCCTTTTAGGATATAGGACAGAGATAGGAAAGAAAATAGGAGAAAGAGCCAGGGGAGAAATAAACTAGAGGCTGAGATTATATTAAAATACTACACTATATTTTTGCTATATTTGTTTTCTGTTCAAATCTAACCTAACAAAGTTTCCATATTGTGTAAGTTATATTCTAAATAGTGGTAGTGTTAATTAAACTGATAAAAGAACATACATAACAGAAGAAAAAGTATACATGATTGTGTTGTCTAACATGGGTGATACTAGCTATATTTAAGTTAAATTTGTTGAAAATTAGGGGTTGTTAGTTATATGTCAATTGTTCAGTGGTTCTGTGTCACCAGCGGCATTTGCAGCCATAAAAAAAATTTTCATTATCACAAAAAGTTATGCTGGCTGATACTTGTCCAGCCAGTTATGACTAAAGTAAAATGTCTACTTAAAAAAGATTTATTATTAAAAAAAATAAACCAAAATGCAGTTGAGATCTCTCTTCTTGTATTTCTGATAAGTCAAAGAAAAGGCCTGTTTAAGTCTCATTTCTGCTTAAGTGGATAATTAAATTACCCTTTTTATAGTCTTTCCAATAAAATCTGTAGCTATGCAAACATATAGTTGTGTGTAGATTTTTATCAATCATGTAGATAGGCAGATGATTTATGAAAATGTAACAGAAAATTTACACTAATTGGCCGAGAGAGGGGAGTTCCGACTCAAAGCTACTGCTGTGTGCACATGTGCCCTAAGTGAGATGTCCCATAAGGAGGCCTGAAGATATGGATGCGCGTGCTAAGGAGGGAGAGAGCGTGGCCTGAGGTGAAGGTCAGTGCTTTCATGTGGGTCATGACTGATCACACTGGCGTGTGAGCTTTCGGCCTTCTTCCAGTCAAGAAGAACGGAAGAGAAGACTGAGCTGAATGAGAAGCTCAAGGTTCTACTGGTACAGCTGGTCGTGTGCTCCCAGCCACAGCACTGGGCTCGCTTACCGCTTTGCAGGGTCTGTTTCCCTCCGGAAAGTACTCCGCTGGGGAGCATGCCTGTTGGGGTCAGGCCCTTCAGGGTCAGAACACTCTCACTCTCTTCTCTGGAAGACACAGAAGGTTTGTGGAAGTTAATGTTTGCTTTCTTTCATGGAAAAAAAAAAGATATATAAGAACCCATATTTACCTCACATTGGCTTATACAAAACACAATCCATTTTTATCTATTTATACAGAGGGGGTGTTCTATAAATGACTTCAGTGACAAAGCTACATTATGTAATTGTGGAGTTATGGCCTCCTGAAGACCCTGAAGGTGCTCCTGGCTTCATAACAACGTCTCACAAGGCAAAGCTGTTGCGTTAGTGACGACAAGGACCTGTGTATCCAGTGAGCAGAAGGGCACGTGCAGGCCTGCTTTATCATGAAAGGCTCGGGAACAGTCTATGAACCCCATCTACCAAAGAGGTGACTCTTACCTAAGGGTCAGAAACCTGGGGATTGTTTCAGGGGGCCGCTGAAGGACTCTGTGTCATGTGACAGATATAAAGAGATTATTTCAGGGGGTCACTGAAGGCCTCTGTGTCATGTGACAGACACAGATTTTCAGGGGCGACTGAAGGCCTCTGTGTCATAAAACAGACACACAGATTATTTCAGGGGTCATTGAAGGCCTCTGTGTCATATGACAGACACACAGAGATTATTTCGGGGTCATTGAAGGCCTGTGTCATGTGACAGACACACAGAGGGATGGTCCACAGGCAGGTGCAAACATTTCTGAACTTTTATTTTTCAGCCTTTCCCTTCCCAGAATTGCGTACATGGAATTCTTTCGTTGTGCATACGGCTCTGTTTTAATATTGCTGCAAGAGAATCACTATTTCAATTAAGCTGACCATCTAACATCACTTGGACTTACTGACTCAGTAGTTAAAGAAGCAGACCTATGAAATAGGAAGAACCTATTATTTTCCCAGACGACAGATCCTACAAGCCTACATGTGCAGGAAAAAGTTCACAATACATCAGTAGAGGTACACACTATACACACAGTACTGAGTAGGACCAAGTACCAAACTCATTTTATGATTTCTAAGATGACTGAAAAGGATTTCTCCCTCGATCTGTGCCTTATGTCAGTTCAGAAACTGGGACTGCACTGTCCGGCTGCTCCATCTCATCGCTACTTTTACCTTCCCATTCCACAGCTCCGCCCATGGTAAACTTTGATGCCTCTGCTCCCACGCATTTCCTTTTATCTCAGTGCTTCTCACGACTCCACCATCTTATTTATCAAAAACAGCTGTGCTGACCAGCCACACACTCAACTCACCTATTCTCATTGGTGCGATTACTGTACGTTACCCCAATCAACTTGATAACACTTTATCACCCCAAAGCATCCCTGCTCTCACTGTTGACTTCCCTCAGCCCCAGGCAATGCCTCCATTATATTCTGCAGGCTGTTTGCATGGGCATTCCACAGGAACAGCGCCCCGCAACACATGGCTGTTTGTGGTGGTCTCTTATGAACCGCTAGCATCTCTTATTTTGACTACAACAGCCTTGTAGAAGGTCTTTCTCCTCCATCTTTCCAAGGTTTGCCCTCTCTGCCTACAGCTCTTTTCAGACAGAAAGGCAGGCTGACTAAGACATTGACTAGCAAACAATGCCAGTTCTCTTGCTCCTTGATGGAAACTTCCCCGATGCCCTCTCTCATTAAGGGTGAAGGTAAAACCTTCAGCAGATCTCACGGGGATCACACACCTACCTACCTATCTACCCACCCTCCATACTCCTCCACCCTCACCCAGCTCTTAGATGACATTTCCCACCAGCGTCCTTCACGTAGGCAGCACACCTCATCCTAGGGTACTGTCCTTAGTCATCTTGTCTCAGAATTGTCTGTGTAGCTCATTCCCTCTGCCTTCAAATGACTGCTCCAGTCTCACTTTCTAATGTTGCCCCAAGCCACGCTTTACCTGTTCTATCGTTTATTTTTGGTCTCTAATCACCACTTCTCTACTGTCAAGCTTCTGGAAAAGGGGAGTTTCTTTCTGCTTTGACCATTCTTGCATCCCAGCACACACTGGATCAATACCATGTATACAGGTATCCGTATTTACTCGAACAAGGAGTTTTGCTTTGTTTTTGTTTTTTAAATGTTGAAAGGATGATGGCAGTTCTGATCCACAGTCTAGACTCTGTCTTCTTAACGGTAGAGTTTACTCACGAATATTAGGATTGAGCCAGTCATTAATCACAGTTTACGTTCATATGGGAATTTCAACCATTTTACGCTTCTGATGTCAAACCGCTAGGTTATGTAAAAAAGAAACGTTTTGAATACTAATAATGCTGCAGCTATGGAAAACTCAAGAGTACCTCTGAAAAGATGAACACAACTTACCTTTCTATTCACATCTAAGTCAGGTTTTAGCTTCATGACTGGCAAATATTTCTACATACCAAATAACTGCTGGCATCAGATCCCATTTTAAAAATCAGGATTGCTCAAACAAAATGAACATTGGAAGCCAATGACGATCAGGGATCATTTGGCTGTTAGCACTTCAATGACAGTTTTCTGGCTGTCTGAAGTACTCTTTCAATTTTCAAAATTTTATTTTTCTACCAGAGATACTGAGAGCTTTTGTTTGTTTTGGAAACCACCCCCCTTGAAATCAGGTGATCTCAGGCTGAAGTTCCAGCCACACAAAGATGGTTGTAAGGTCTTCCAATGTTCTGGGCTTCAGTTTTCTCCTCTATAAAACTGCTTTACAGCAACAGAGATTACACTGTGAATTATGTAGAAGTCCTTATGCCGGAAAGAGCCATCCTCCTGCCTGCCCTCTTCTGTGTGCCTCTTGTTCTTCATTCAGCACATTCTTGCTCCCTGCAGTCCTGACCCCCCCCCCCCGTCCCTGCTTCAGGGTCTTCTTCAAGGGTCTTCTCAGCCTGAAAACTGCTTCTTTCTGTCCTTCTGTGGTTCCCCTGGGGAGTGTGACCTCCTCAAAGGTCTCCTCTGATCACATCCATCATGTTCTTGTAGGTGTGGCCTTCTCAGCCCCTTGATGCACCCTTCACGCTCTCTACCCAAAGCCACACACAGCTCTCCACTGCTGGGAACACCGTAACTGCAAGTGAAAGGTGCTTCCAACAATATGCCAATCCTCAAGGATGCAGTGTGTAGATTCGGTTGGGGTTGCCTCATAAATACTATACTGATCAAACGCTGAGTGAGGAAACTGGGTATTTGTGGTTTTGTGTCTTTTATGATGGTTTCTAGAATAGTTAAGAAGACAGATGTGGCTCATGTTGTATTCTACTAAAGGGCACTACTCAGAGAGTTCCCCCTTCCCCCTCGGTTATCCATCCTCTTCTTCAGCAAGAACACCTGTTTATGTCATTGTTCAGTCCTCCCTCTGCATGTCTCCCTGAAGCTCCAGGGTGGAATTTCTGCTTCATCATAAAGGTTCTACCAGGTAGAATCACTACAGTCATCCCAGTAAACAGCAGCTGCCTGTCCATCACACAGGCTGTGGGTTTGTAGGCTATCCTCAAACTCTGTTTTCTCTGTTATCACTCATTGGACAGACAAAGGCCCTTGTAGGAGGAATAACGGTCATTTCCACCATCAATATGACTTTTCAAAAGGGCTCCAGCTGCCTCGGAGCTGCTGCTGACTTGGGGTGTCTTTGTGGCATGATGGGGATGCTTCTCATCTTTCTCAAGGGCCCCTAGCTTCAGCACCAAGTCACTTAGTGACTCTCCGGTGACTTCAGCAAGAGTAGCAGAAAGCACAGGGAGAGAAATTAAGAGCGGGCAGAACCCCCTGACAGGAAGCAACTAAAGGCTGGGAGACAGCTCAGGGTTTGATAAAGCATTTGCTGTGCAAGTAGGAATAATGGAGTTCAGATGACCAGGATCCACACAGAAACCAGGCAGGCATGACAGCACCTGGGATGCAGGGATGGAACAAGCTGGCTGTACAGACTAACTAGAATGAGTGAACCCCAGGTTCAGCAAGAGGCCCTACTGCCAACCAATAAAGTAGGGAGTGCTTGAGTAAGACACTTGAGGTCAACTTCAAGCTTCTAACAGCAGGGAGAGAGGGAAGGTGAGTAGGGAAGCAGGGAGAGGAAAAGAGAGGATGAGGGGAAAGAAAAGGAGGGAGAGGAGAGGCAAAGAATGAGAGAAGGACAGATATGAATTACAGCAGCCAATGTGCAGTGGCTAACTCCTAAAGCATGTCTATGTTTCCACACTCCTGTGTATGACCATGAATGGGCAGCATGCCTCATGGAGAAACTATACCATACTTTAAAGAGGTCCTGTGCATTTAAAGTAGAGTCCTGTGCATTATTTAGGAACAGATTATTAAAGTACAGTGCAGTGAAGTCTCTTCAATGAACTGTTTTCAAAACACATGCTTAGTAACATCAATAGGATGATTCATGATCCACTGAAAAGCAAACAAACTCCTATAGAGACCTAAAACAGGAGATGGCTTTTGTTCCTCGTAAGTGATTCATTAGGGTTCACAGCTACAGCTCTATGTTTAATGTTCATTTTCTTGAAATCCAGTGAAAGGCATCCCATAAATTCATCTTTCCCCAAAAGCCAGACTGTAAACTAGAACTAGACCCTAATCACGTTCCTTGTGAAATATTTTAAATCCTACAGCGAAGGGAGGGAGAAGATGTACCATAATCCACTTACACACCCTTGGTTCGTGGAAATGATTGAGTAGATTGCAATGTAAGTACAATACAGACGAATTGACAATTCCCATTTAAAAAGAGACAAACAATTCAAGGAACGTTTTCTAGTGAAACATTTAAACTGTCAGAGTAAAGTGTTAAGATAGCTACTACACAATCAATTTTCAAACAGACAAGGAGGAAAGACAACCTCACCTGAGAACTGAGAACACTCTGGCCATTTTGCCTATTGCTCGGATCTTGTTCCTGATGACCTCCTTCCGGGCTGCGGCCGTGGCTCCTGTATTGGAAAACAGAATTCAGCAGTTAGGGACTTTTTATCTTTCCACGTTTACTTTGCATCTGTACCAGGGTAACGGTTAGACTACACATGATCAGTTTTGTTTTGTTTGGTTTTGTTTTCCTTTTGCTATCTCTTAATTGAGTTCGGATAACTGAACTTTAGGTCACTGATGCCATGATGCAATCCTCAAGACCGACAAAGAGGAACTTGTGGCGAGTTTACAGGGGTGGAGCCCATGTGAGCAGAGACTGGTTAGGTTCTACGCCGTCTTAGTGTTTGAGTTTCTCATCTCTTCTGCAGTAGAAGATGGTGAGTTAGTGTTTTCTTATTCTTGATCTCCAAGCTGGAAGATTACTTTAGGAAACTACTGGGCTCTCAAAAATTCTCCCTAAAACTGAACAGACCCCTGCAGACTCCATGATCTCTGAATAACCATTTGTGTTATTTACTGGTCACAAACACTTCTTTCAGCACTAGCCATTCTTTCAGTACAAGTTCTGCAGAGAAGTGTGGAAAACTGCGTTGAGTTTGTCAAAGGACAAAGGTACACATGGTAACAAAAATGTCTGCACGGTCCTAGTGTGGGAGAGATGACTCACTGGTTAAGGGCGCTTGCAGAGGGCCTGGGTTTGGTTCCCAGAACCCACATGTTGATTCACAAACATCTGTAACTCCATATTTAGGGGAGCTGATGCCTTCTTCTGGCCTCTGTAGGTACCAGATACACATATGGTGCACACACACACACATGCACATACATATACATATATGCAGGCAAACACTCGCACATAAAATAATATAATAATTATAAGCGATATGTGGCTGTGCTTTACAATTTTTCATCTGAATGTTAAAAATCAGTCTATATGAGCAACTGCCAATGCAAGCATTGTCTTAAAAATGCTGTATGATCTTTAACAAATCTATTTTATTTGTTAATTCTCAAAATGTACAAAACATAGAAAAACACTTTTCTTGTTAAGATTTGCGTGTGCATGTGTGTGTGCTACTGGGGATCGAATATAGGCGCCAGTGAATGCTATGCACTGAGACACATCCCCAAACCCTCTTAATTAAAACAAAATAGGCAAAGTTATCTGTGATGGTTAATAATGTCAACTTGACTAACTAAGCAAGGAGATGAGCAAAGCACACTCTCTGATGTTATCTGTGACAAAATGTCCAGGTTAATATGGGTGACGTCATCTTTTAAGCTTGGAGTGTGGAGAAAATAGAAAAGGAAGTGAGAAAGGCAGTTAATGTTGGCATTCCATCTCGCTGTTTCCCTGAGTTGTTCTGCCCACCCTGCCCCTTCTGCCACCACCAACCAAAAGGCCTGACACTCTGAGCCCAAACTGTCTTTCAGTTGTCTGAAACCACGAGGCCAAATTCTGTCCCGTATGTTGTCTGAAACCACGAGGCCAAATTCTGTCCCATATGTTGTCTGAAACCACGAGGCCAAGCTACTCCTTAAATAGTTGTTTTCTCACAAATTTTTTCACATGAGTTTAGAGGAAGTCAAAAACAGCAATTTTTAAAAACTCTATTGTGTCATACACATGTATATTTACAAATTTTGCACACACAAACACACACATACACACACACACTCAAATTAAATTATCCCCAAGCTCTGGTAAGATCAGAAGCATTCTTAATTTTAAAGAACAATTTGAGCCCCTAAGGTTGCTGACACCAGGATATGTACATGGCATGTGTAATGTAGTTTTCTCTCTAATCCATGATAAGAACAAGTTTTTGAAGGAAATTCTTCTGTTTGTAAACCTAACTTGGAATCGTTTTCCCTGTTTGTTAAGAGTGAAGCAATTGCCCACTACCCTAACATTGCTGCATAAGAGAAAACCATGACAGCATGGACAATTCTGAACTGGCTAGAGATCACCCCACCCTTTTAAATTTTCTAAGCGGGAACAGAACAAACCGTCTTCCATGTGATTAATCTTCAGAGGTGATGTTTGTGCATATTCACATCACAGACACACGGTATCCCCAGGAGATGGGTACCAGCCAGTGGCATAATGCCACCATCCCTCTGACATCAGAGCAGCCCAAGTTTTTGTCCGTATCTTTCTCTCTTGGGGCGACCACACCACGGTAACTACTCCCCTACGTTAATTGGCAGGGCATGCTATTTCCAGCTATTCTGCCTGTAACTGGATGGAGTGGGTTCAGACGCCAGCTGGGAAAAAACCTCTCCAGTGAGACCTGCAGTAATTCAGAGCCATGCGACTCCATTCACTAAGAATCCCTTGAGCTATTATCTACCTGCTTGAACACCAGGGAAGAAAACACAGTGTCACTTCTGCCTCAAACCTTACTCTGAGATTCTAATAGCATTTGTAAATTCAGACTTTTTTTAATAGGTGATTAATGACTGAGACTACTGAAGAACCTCTCTCTCTCTCTCTCCCTCCCTCCTTCTACCATTCTCTTCCTTCCTTCTTAACTCCTAAGTGGGATGGAAGTGGACTCTGTAGTTGAGCTCTCTACTGGCTTTAGGAATTCTTCACTTCAGTTCTGACTGCGGTCTAATAGCTATTCTCTCTTTGTTTTGTATTTCCTACCCCCTCCTGACCAGTCATCCCAGAGGTCATGATGAGCTGGGCAAGGGAAAAGCCTGGCCCTTTCCGGCATACGATCCGGCCAGATCATGAAACCAATCCACTGACACACAGAAGGGAAAGTGAGCGCGCTCCAACACAGGTGACTATATTTAGAAATACAAACAAGAAAAGCAGGGGGCAGAGGTCAGGAGTCTAGAACCAAAACCGCACACCTTGAAGAGGAACGAGAACGGTCGAACAAAAAAAAAAAAAAATCAAACCAGCGGGAAATACAGAAGAATGATCTCACAGAAAAATCTCCAACAAAGGACTTGTAAAAACCAAAACCAGAGCCACGGAAAGTAAGACTCTACGTAGGAAATGGAGGGAAATAAATTATGTGGAGACATGCTTCTCAGCTCACTGAGGGCTGACCGGGAAAAGGCGGCTCAATGCTAAGCTTCAGCTGTGAAGTGAGCATTCTGGCGACCACAATCAACGTGCTACTGCTTACATTTTCAGACCTAATGAATTCTTGTATACAGAGATAAGGCAGAAGGGGAGGATGGGGGGAACTTGGGGAAAAAGGAGGATTGGGATAAAGGAAGGTTGGATAAGGGAGCACGGAAGCACAATTCTTAGATAAGGGAGCCACCTTAGGGTTGGCAAGAGCCTTGAACCTAGAGTGGCTCCCAGGAGCCCAAGCCGAGGTCCCCAGTTAGTTCCCTGGACAGCTGAGGATAAAGAACCTGAAATGACCCTACCCTATAGCAACACTGACGAATATCTAGCATATCATCATAGAACCTTCATCTGGGGATGGATGGCGTTAGAGACATAGACCCACAATGGAGCACTGGACTGAGCTCTCAAGGTCCCAATGAGGAGCAGAAGGAGGGAGAACATGAGCAACGAAGTCGGGACCACGAGGGGTGCACCCACCCATTGAGACAGTGGAGCTGATCTATTGGGAGCTCACCAAGGCCAGCTGGACTGTGACGGAAAAAGCATGGGATATATCTGGTCTCTCTGAACATGGCAAACAATGAGGACTGATGAGAAGCTAAGGACAATGGCACGGGGTTTTGATCCTACTTAATGTGCTGGCTTTGCGGGAGCCTAGCCAGTTTGGATGTTCACCTTCCTAAATATAGACTGAGGGGGGAGGACCTAGGACTTACCACAGGGCAGGGAACCCTGACTGCCCATTGAACTGGAGAGGGAGGGGGAGAGGAGTGGGGGGAGGGGGAGAAGGGTTGGGAGGAGGGGGGAAGGGTGGGAGGAGGGGGAGGGAAATAGGAGGCTGGGAGGAGGTGGAAACTTGTTTTTTTTTTTCCTTTTCTCAGTAAAAAAAAAAAAAAAAGAATGCAGTTAGAAAGGTTATCGACCCTTTCATAAAACTAAAACATTTACTCCAAAATTCAAATAAGTTTACCATAAACTCCAAGAGGAGACAGTAAAAGTACACTGATCCCCTCTGCTCTCAAAACATGCTACGATTTCCTGGCTCAGCCTGGCCTCAAGCTGTAATCCAGGCTGGTCTAAAGCTCATGGCAATCCTCCTGTCTCAATTTCAAAGGTTCTGTGACTGCAAGTCATTATATCTGTCAAGGTAAGATTTTTTTTTTTTCTCCCGGGAATAACCTTCAATGTTTTTCAATTACTCAAAGTCTCAAACTCATATCATGCAATCATAACTTCAGAAAATATAAAATACCCAAACAGACTTGCTGACATGAATGACACGGGTTCTTATTAAACGCGATGGAATAAGCCACGGCGGAGAGTCACCATGAGCATGCCCTTAGACTTAGCACTGCACACCTCGTTTGTCAGAACTGCCGGAGATCATCAGGTCGTTTGGAAAACGCACATCCCATTACAAGTTTTCTCCACCCATAATGCGTGTGGCACTGAAGTCAGCAAAATAAATGTGCGTGCTCCAGACTTTGCTTTACATACTACAGACAAATATGATATCATATTGACTCTTCTTGGTACAACCTTGCCTCAGTTGCGGTAAGGTGCCGTGGTAAGGGAGATATATAAAACACCTTTTACAGAAACACTCCGGTATTTTTCATCGAAAAGAATGTAATCTCTTATTTTAATTCAGAAACCACAAACTGAAAGGTATTATTATTCCATATGCTAAGAAAAAGAGTAATTTGAAAGTAAAATTTAACTTCATTTCCATTCTAACTTTTTTATTGTTTCTTTTTTCAACTTTGAAGTTCTGATATTCTTCTGTACCTGAAGCACCATTCTTACTTCTGGAATCAAGCACCCTCACCCTCTGTCTTCTTCACGTTGGGGAGGCCAATATACAGATGAAGAAAATCTAAATCTGTATCCTCCCTGCCCTTCGTGGTACAACCTCTCCCCACCTGCTCCTGCCCCCTTCACTTCCCAGGAAAGGGACAATGTGCCAAATGGCTGAGTGAGTGCCACCACCTCATACAGGGTGGATTTTAGCCTGGAAGGCTGCTGCAAACAGCACTCCAGGGGTGCGGGCAGGCCTAGAAGGAAGAGGTTCTAACCACACTGAGAACCTGCCATGCAGGAGGTGCTGGCCTTCTGCTACCTCTATTAAGTCCGGGTAAATTGAGTCAAAGGTACATTTGGGAAGAAATGCTGGCTTTGAGAGAGGAGCGAGAGAACAGGTTTGCAGGTCATGGCATCTATGTCCCATTGTTCTTCATATATGACATGGGGATGTATGAGCTAAGTGAAAAATAAAAACAGTGACTGATGTTTTCCCCTGGCACCGCGTTTCTCTACCCGCTACTCTTAATACACAGCAGAATGTGGAGCTGAGAAGACGCTGTCTTCAAAGTGAAATCAAAGAGAGCCTAAGTAGGTTAAACGCAGTCTTAGAGCTGTAAGATGAGAAGTTTGCCAGCTGTGTGGAAACTTTATAGTTCTCATTGTAAAGAGGAGGAGAAACGCTTTTATTATAGGGCTGGAGAGTTAGCTCAGTGATTAAGAGCACGTATTGCACTTAGATAGGACCAGAGTTCGGTTCCCAACACCCATACTGGGCAGCTCATACCTTCCTATAACTCCAGGTGCAGGGTAATCAATGGCCTCTAATGGTCTCTCTTGGTACCTGCACACACACACACACACACACACACACACACACACACACACACACACACTGGGCAGCTCATACCTTCCTATAACTCCAGGTGCAGGGTAATCAATGGCCTCTAATGGTCTCTCTTGGTACCTGCACACACACACACATACACACACACACACACACACACACACAGACACACACGTACACACACACTCACATTTTAAAATATAATAAGGTTAGATAGTTCTAATTTAATTTTTAATGGAAAAGCTAGGAGAACATCTCCACTGCTTCCTTCATTCTACTGGCCTTAAATCTTTTCTATTATTTAGGGTTCCTTCGTTAAAAGATCTTGAAATAATTCAAATGTGTCCATAATATGTGCATTGAAAAATGTCATACAGAACATGGACTCAAACACCACAAACTTCTTTAAAGGGTGAGCATGTTTTATAGCTTATTATTTACTGGTAGACTTCACATTCCTTAAATCTTTAATTCATATTCAAAGATGACATATATATTTACTTCTTTCATTTTTCTAGGTTTGTTAAATTCAACAAATTCATCATGTTGGGAATCTACACTTTCTGAAAATATTATTCTATCACAGACCACTGCCAGTCTGTTCATAACCAGAAATTAGAGATTCTTTCATATTTTACTTTTGCCAAAGAGAGTGACAATTGAATGTGAATAAGGCTACTTACGGGGTGACACAAAAGGAGTTAAAATGTGAAGTATCTCAATTCTACATTAAGGTAAAAATAGCTTGCTTTTATTTACAATTAATATTTCTGAAATATAGGATACAATGAGAAAGAGAACATGACACCAGATACATGCAAAAGCCTGACAGAACTGCTCTTTACAGTTCCTCACAGATGGTGATGGCATTTATGTGATGGAGGAAGGTCATTGGTTAATTAAATAAAGAAGCTGCTTGCCCTGATAGGTTAAAACAGGAGGGAGGAGTAAACAGAGCAGAATGCT
>NC_022022.1:31260664-31281721 GCF_000317375.1 Microtus ochrogaster | reverse complement strand
TGGGAGAATACATGCTCCAAATTTGTGGTAAGCTTTCACTAAGCCTTGTCTTCCTTGTCTTTTCATTCTTGACCCAGCTTAAGAGCAGTCAACGAGAGCTGCTGCATTAGAAAGGACTGCCGTGCTTTCTAAAGTGATGTCAATATCCCCTTGTTTCAGCACATTTTCCTAGACAACTGTGACCCAGGACCCTGGCCTTTGGGAGGGAACCACAGTGCTGTGCAACTGTCCTTCTTCTGTTGGAAGTGCTTCAATGCCGCAGCCCCCAAACACTACCACCCACTGACCCCCATTCTCCCCTCCAAGGTTAAAGAGTTATGAAAACCATAATGCTATAAACATAATCACTTTAAAATGGCATGGCTATATCACTGTTGCCAGTGGCATGTTTTATGGTAGCAATTTAATTACCACTGTCATACATTTAAAGAAAAATCCATGAACAAGAACTTCATAGGTATTTATGCACCCTATTCCTTTCAATCTTTGAAATAGCATTTCCATTCAATTTACTTAATTTTTAGTGCATTATAGACTGTGCGTGTGTGTGTGTTTTAAATTTTCTGAGACAGTAGGTCCTAAATGTTCAAAAATTCTTTCAGAGTATCTGTCACAACTATAATTACTTCATAATTCAGCCAAAGAGCACAAACACATGATGCTTATGAATGTTAAATATGCATCGAAATACATTTTATAGGAACTGATCTCTGAATGACAGGGCCAGGAAGGCAGTGACCTTGTTTTGAGTCAAGAGATTTCTTTAATCTTCCCAGTGACTGGGCCCAGGGAGACCACAGTCGTGAGAATGGAAAAAGGCAATCGAGAAAGAGGCTACTTCAGGCCTGAACTACGGCTGATTGCTTTTTGGACCGAGGATGTGAAGATGGGAGTCCCTTTAAAGTCTCCTAAAATGTCTTTGGTGATGCAGGCAGACCTCATAACCCAGCCTGCAGACTGTTCTAGCGACAACTAGCTAACTCTCTGTTTCGGAAGTGACTGCTATTGGAAGTTCTCTCCTGAAAAGACATAGTTCGCGATCTGTACTGCAACCATCCAGGCAGGGTCAGTGCTTGCTGAACCAATTCTTAAGACAGCTAGGTTCTCCCAAGCATAGACTGGGTTTCTCCTTTGTATTTAAACTCTACTGTGTGACACCACAGCTGGAGCCCACTGCCTGCTCTGTACCTTTCTGTAAGTTCTGGGACTTATTGAAAATCTTGCCAGGTGACAGGTGACAGTGGTGTGATACTTGGCATAAAGCTACTCTAATATCCCCTTCTGAAAGGCCCAGAATATCTTCTAAAATATAAATAAAAAACCCACAAAAACCCTCTAGTGCATAAGAGCTTTTAAGGAAGGACAGGTGACAAGACCTTTCCTGTCCACCTGTCTGACCACAAAACGTAAGTGAATTCTTTGCATAGGAAGCCCTAAAGAGGACCTAAGTGCCTGTACTGTCACCAGCTGGTCATTTCCTACTTAGTGAAAAGAATTTCACTTACAAACGCTAATTTGATTCTGCAGTTCTGCATGTCTCTGTTTACTGAGATGGTGTTTTCAATCAGTGTAGCGACTAATGCACAGAATCAAAGAAATGGACCATGCTTGCTATTCTCACTGGGGCGAAAATTCAAGATTTTAGAGATCTTCTATAAAATTTTTAAGGAATGGCCACATAACCCATGCATGCCTTACCAAGGACATTTAAGTTCCCTGTTTATCAACAGAGAAACCGAGAGCCGGCCCAGATCTGCTTGGGGCAACCCCTTTGTCAATACAAACAAATCAAAACCAAACCGAACATCAATTTCTTAAACCACTAACAGAAGATCAAAAACAAATGTCAAGTTAATAAGTAGGCTTATTTTCTAAGAATGAAACACTTAGCATGGATAGGCATCTCTCAAGGAACCAGGGCTATAGGTGAAGAAGCAATGGCTTTAATAGTCCTTTAGTATGAGCCTGATTAGGCATGCATGCTGCCCTGGTAAGTCTTTATTATCATCTGACACAAACTTGGAAGACATAGTTTCAACTGAAGGATGGTTCAGGTCAAACTGTCCCGTAGACATGTCTTTGAGGAACTGCCATTGGTGTTTATTGACATGGGAAGGCCCAGCCCCAGTGTGGCAGTGCTATTCCTAGGTGTGTTGTCCTGGGTTGAGTAAGAAAGTTGGTGAGGGGGGGGGGAAGAGGGAGGGAAGGAGGAAAGGGAGGCAAAGGGAGGGGAGGGGAGAGGAGAGCTCCAGTAAACAGCTTTTCTCTGGTTCCTGCCTCCAGGTTTCTAACTTGAATTCTGGCCCTGACCTCCTTCAGTGGTGGGCTGTGTAAGCCAAATAAACCATTTCCTGTTCAAGTTGCTATTGGCCACAGTGTTTGTCTGTCAGAGCAAGAGGATAGCAAATTCAAGCCCGTGCGGAGTACTATGAGAAAGCATATGGCCTAGAACACATTTCAACATCTGAGGGATTGATACATGTAGTATTAAGATTTCTCCTCTGAATGCTCACTATTTGTATGTGGAGAGTGGGCAAACAGTAAAGTGCTAGGTTTGTCACATACATTACAGTGTAGATAGAAAGTTGAGGGTCGTATGACAACATACATGTCCTACGTAGGGGCAAGGAAATGCAGCTTCACCGCTGTCCAGTGAATGATCCAGGCACAGTGGCATGCGCTGAGCTTATCTGAAACAAGCCTATTTCAACATCTGCAGGCTCACAGCACAGGCCAGGAGTCTGGTCAGGAAAGAGAACATGTGTGCAGGAAGGCTTTGCTTGCCCCCGACTCTCCCTCAAAAAACCAGCAGGGAAAATGAGCACTGGGTTTGAGCTGCTGTCAGTGCACAGCAGCGACTCAGAGAGTCTTAAGGCCGGCACCGCAAACGTTCGGGAGCGCTGTGCTGGAGCCAGTGACCCGACTGTGAAACTTCAGATGATCCGGTAACTGACTCAGCCATTCCTTTAAATGAACTGGCATGCGCGAGAGCCGGAGCAGCACAGGGGTAAAGATCGTGTGCCCGAGAATAAACGACCTGGCTGGAGCCTTGCTTCAACGCTGACCACGTTTCTATTCTGGGTGACTTAGGAAGCCTCACTGTGCCTCTTCTCATGATCTATACGCTAGTGTTCTACAAGCCCTGCTTGCGCCATCCATGTAACACTCAGAACTATTACATGGAAGTGGTTCTGTTCCTTTCCATTTGAAGGGGACACATACAAAGTAGTTATTTGCTCAAAGCCACCAGCTGCAAAGACACAATGCGGCTGGCGTTCTGTATAGTAGCATGCTGTTGGTTTACTTCAGAGGTCTGTGGGAGAATTAAATAAGCAGCATGTCCATACAGCCAGCCTCCAGCAAGCAAGGATGCAGGTACAGAACAACCTGCCGAGGCACTTAGCTCAGAGCCTTGGTGAATGGGAAGGGCTCAAATGGGTTAGCTATAAGGAAGAAAACGCTTGAGCTCTGTTCTTTCAACCCTGGCATCTTCTTTGTGTAATAAGTCTGATCATGTGATCCTGGCGACTATCAGGCAGCGCTGAGATGGGGCCTGGTCTGTGTTTTGAAGCCAACCAGACTCAAGGATGGACTCCAGATTGAGGGAACCAGAGGAGAATGAGCCCTGTAAGTCCCCAGAACAAGGTGGACCGCACCAAAACATGCACTGCCCAAACACAAGCAAGATTTCTAATTCCAGAGTTTGGAAAAAATGGGAGACCAGCTTCTCCGAAGCTAAAGATGAAAGAACAAAATGGAGTTCTCATAAGAGAGCACAATCTCACAAAAAATAAAACTATGCAATTCAGAGTATTTATATAATTTTTAAAGTATAGCCATTAAATGTGTATTAGAGATCAAATACATTCTCTGAGGGGAATGTTTCATTTACTCTGGACTCATGACAACAGCTTCAACCTCTGCAGTTATTCATCCAGTTACAGAATATATAAAGACAAATACATAATGCAATATTAAAGTTGAGATATTCCATACTTCATTTAATTTTATTTGTTTCCAATGACTGCCTTCCTTTTTTTTTTTTTTCCTTTTTGGTTCTGTCATAATTACAGCAACCTATCTGCTTCTTTTTGCTTTTGACATTATAATATAACATTTCTTCCTTCCTTTTGCTCCCTTCAAACACTTCCTCAGAGCCCTTCTCGCGCTATAGTCTGGTGTCTGATTGTCAAAGTTACTGTCTTGAGATTTCATTTTCTGGCCAGAATCGTGACTCCCATCCCATCTGCAGCCTTGTAGGAAAACGCCTTCTACCATCTGTGTCCAGGCTGCTCCCTCGCCCTCTCATTGACCTGCTTTTGTCCAGGTTCCTCCAGCAGTTATCAGTTTTAAGGACCAGCCCTCACTGTATGTGTGTGTATAAGCAATTCTGGAGACCAAGTTCACTCACAATGGATTTGCCATTAAGAGTCTGTCATCAGAAAGGGTAAGATGGAGCGGGGAAACAGGAAGAGTCCCGGGAGGGAGGCGGAACTGTGGTTGGTATGTAAAATAAAAAAATAAACTTTTAAGTAATAATTAAAAAAAAAAAGAATCTGTAATCAGCCCAGATATAAAGGCTTATTTTCCCAAACCCTGGTGGGCACGTTGAGTCACGTGTGCCAGTTTTACTCAAACATGGACGTGAGAGAAGCCGTCCTCCTCAAACTGACTCGTTTTCCCCTCAGTGCCTAGGTCTGCAGCACAGTTAGCTTTTGTTCCCACTGCTTCTTAACCTCAGTTCTGCGAATTCAACAGAACTGAGAACAGTTGGAAATGCTTAGAAGTGCTTTGGAACAGTGTCCTTTAGATTGTATCTGACCTTTGTTCAGATCTAACCACTTCAATCGAGATAATTTCCCACGTTCCTAAATGATACCCTTGTCCATCCTTTATTTACGTCCATGCGTGATTTCAGGCCCCAGAACCGGGCCGCTGTTATGCTAACTTCTTTTCAGGTTACGCTTGAGTATAGCCAGGAGGACCACACAGCCACCCCGGGGAGCTCATTGTGCTTCTCTATCTGTTTTATATTTCTGCATAAAGATTTGGTATATTGTGGGGGAGAATACCTGATGCCTATACACACAAAGCCATGTGTCTCCCAGCACTGAAAAACAAATACAATAAACAATTAACAACTATTTCCTGTTCCCCCTTAAACCATCAATTACTGCAGGGTATACAATTTTCCTCCCTATATTGCACACCAAAATGCTGCATTCAAAAACGGTTGGCTTGGAAACAATACTCTGAGACACGAGAACACTTCTGAGTGGGCAGTTCTTCAGCAAGAAGCAGAGGAGACATCAAGAGTGGAATTTTCATCCTTAAATGATTCACCCCTTTGGATTTTTAAATTAAAAAAAAATTACATTTAGATACTGTCAATACTTGCTGAAAATGATCCCTTGCCTCTGGAGGTAAAACCTGCATACTTAGAGTCCCCATGTACTTTTCCATGAGCGTGACGTGTGTCAAAAGGGTGTCATGGGTGGTAGGTTAAGTATCTGTCATGGGACTAAGTACAATTCTTGTAGAAATTCATACAGCTAAACCCTTAAACCCTTTCAGGGCTACCCCAGGGGCCACCAAGATGCCACGGTAGGCTTTACAGATCCTAGCTTTACACTTTGCAAAGTTCCGTGTTTGACATTTTAAAGCAAGATGAGATAAGTAGGGAGTCACTGTGGGATCTGTGATATTCCATATAAAGGATTGCCTGGTAATTCAAAGGCAGAACATTTTGCACACAGTTGAATGGTTTCACAGAAGCCTGGGGAAATCTGGTCAGCTCACATGGTTGACGACTTGCTTGTGGTTAGCATTTGGATAGAAAGACATGTGGATAAGGACAGGGGTTCTCCCATGTGGCTTTCTCCTTAGCTGAAGGCAGAGACAGAAATTCTAATGTGATATTGTCTTTCCAGGGCAGCCTGGAACTACACTTGGCTTCTAATATGTTCCTTTCATTATTCTCCCTTTCTGTTCCTACGCTACAGAATCTCAGTTTCACCTCCAGAACATTTTCTTGTTAGTGAGGCTTATCAAATATCACAGTCTCAAACATAATTTGTATTTAAGGAAAAAAAAAGTGATCTCAGAGTCTATGACTTCAAAACCTAAAAGCAAAATCCCAAATGAACGAATGCGCCTCACTCACAAATCTGTCGCTAGCATTCTGGTGCTCGCTGCCATCCTAGCTCTCTCCACTGAGGTAATAAACCAAAAAGAAGCCGTGGGGGTAAAAAATCTCTCATTTCTGGGAGTCTTGCCCCCTCCTCAGGATCATTTATGACTCCATATTTAAAATGAATCTTCTTCAGAAATGAGGATTGACTACCAAATGAGAGTCACCGACTTGGGTTTCTTTCTTGTCTGAAATGTCTGGGTGA
Source organism: Microtus ochrogaster (assembly GCF_000317375.1). Lineage (NCBI taxonomy): Eukaryota > Metazoa > Chordata > Mammalia > Rodentia > Cricetidae > Microtus > Microtus ochrogaster. Next base: position 31,275,326 of record NC_022022.1, on the reverse strand, counting down.
AAAAGAAGCCTAAATTGAAAGCAGACTCGTTTTATCATCCAAAATCAGAAGTGAGAAGGAAAAGGAACACAGTACATATGAATTAGGGTCTTAGAAGACACTCCTTGGCAGCAGTTTTCCAACCTTTTCATGATAACGGCAGACAGTTTGTATTCGGCTTTCAACACTGAAGCAAACAAACAAAAACGAATAGGAAACAATAAAAAAAAAATAAACCTGTAAGCCAACGTGAACAGAAGTCCTTTTAAAACAGACTCCTTGTAAGGCAGAAATTATGCGAGAGAATTATGGTGTGACCACAGAACCTTCTGTGTGTTCTCATGTACCTAAGGTTTTTCACACAATGAAATGCTTCTATCTTCTTAGAGACGATTATGTTGAAACAGGTAGATGGAAACCACCTCCTGTATTACCTTTTTTTTTGTGTGTTAGGAACAAGGTCTCAACACGTGGCCCAGGCTGGCCTTGAACTCACAGTCCTGCTTCAGTTTCTCAAGGGCTGCACTAACGTTTTTGAACAATGTTTATAAAGTACTTTCTGTTTTGTTTGACAACAAAAAGTATGTCTATGTTTTCCCTCATTTTCCTTCATTCTCTCTCTTCCTCCTTCCCTTTTCCTTCTTTCTTTCTAATCATGCTGATTCTAAGGAAGAGATTTAGAGCATGGTAATCTGAGGTCTTGGGCATCTGAAGTTCCGGAGAACAAGGCAGATGCATGGTCTAGTCTGCCTTCAGGATGTTGCGTTACTAGCTATATATTTTTTTTTTTTTAGACTTTACAGAGACAGATTTTTCTTTATTTCCTATGTTTCAATAAGGATAGTAATCCGAAGGTTGTCTTCAAGACAAAAGACAGTAACAACCGCCCAATAAAATGTCTAGTAATCTTAAAACAAATCATGCTTAATTTTTTTTTGTGTTTGAAATAATAAAATGAATAGAAGTGTTTACTATGCACCAGCAGCAACTAAAATGACAGGGTGACACTTCTAAGTGTCAGCGGCTGTCACTCAGCATCGTCATCACTGACTTTTAAAGGGGAGGTGACAGATCTGGAAGGCAGTGTGGGGAATCCCTCCTTGCTGAAGGCCTTGCGGACACTTAGAAGTCAACCTAATATGACAGAAACATGAGCTGTAAGCTCCTATTATTACCCCTGACTTTTTAGTTGCCACTGGATATGGGGCAGAAGATTGAGAAGGGCTAGATGAATCACTCATCATGCGGCAGCCCCCACCTAAAATAAGACGCGGTTGAAGGAAGTGCTTTAATTGAGCCCTTTGATGTCTGCAGCAATCACATGAGGAGCCTGGAAGGAGCCCAGGACCACCTCTCAATGACAGGCAGGTTTCAAATATGGAAAGAAGGGAGCAACAGAAGTGCAATCTTTCCCTACAGTTGGGGATGATGTAAATAAAAAGCAAACAAAAAAACCTCAAATATATGCTGCTATATCCCAAACAGATCCAAACAGCTTCAGGGTGTCTCACAAAACTGTTCTTTGAGCATTGCAGAAATCCATTCATTTCAGAGCCATGATAAAATAAATGGCCACGAGTCACCTTGTTTGGCCCGTCTAAAATGGTCAGTACTCAGAGTTGAACATACTTGCCATTAAAATCTTTATCTCTGTGTATTTCCACCCTCAGTGAGGACATTTGTGAGAACTGAGCTAACACTTCAGTCATACTTATAGCCATAAAATAAGAGGGTAACGTTCACTAGTATTTGTTTCAGACTCGGGATCCTAAGACCCTTAACTTTCTAACAGGACAGACAGACCCTGAAACTGCCAAACACTTAAGGAAGAGCTGCTGGTCTTGGACTGGTGTTAGGAGATGCTGGATGTTCCTTATCTATTTTGTGTCTGAATTTCTAAACTTAACGTTTTGTTCTCACCTGACACACAGAGAAAGCAAGTCACAAAAAAAAAAAAAAAAACACCTGGGCATTCTCCTGAAGCAATCAGCTTCTTATCAATCCAAAATCGATAGTCAGAGGGCACCTTCCCCTGTGGAAGCTAATTTTCCTCCTTTTGTTCTCCCGAAGTCCTTCTTTGCAGGCAAGTTATGTGTATGGGAGTGTGCAAATGTGTGTGCACATATGTGTGCACATGCATGTCACTGATCGCACGAAAGCCAGTGCTCATTTTCCCTTGCTCTCTCTCCATGTTTATACTGTCTCTCACAGACCCTAAAGCTTAGTTGTCAACTAGTCTAGAATGGATGGCCAATGTGCTTCAGTGATCTGCCTGCCTTTCTCTAGGCCCCTCCATTCCCCCCAGCTCTGGCACGGCAGATGTACATCACTGTGATTCCTGGCTTTTGAGTGGGTGCTGGGGATCAGTGAAGCTCTCTTCCCCAGCCCCAAGGTGCTTCTGGAAAATCAGAACACTGTGCTGTGAGGGAAACTAGGTTCTTCACTCCCGCCAACCAGCCAGGGTGAATTTTCCCCAAGTGCTACCCCCAACTCTCCTTACTCTGACCAAGGGAAAGAAATAGTGATTTGATAAAAGGAGGAGACTGAACACTACTTGCTAAGCAAGGACTGATGTGTCTAAGACAAGTAGAGACAATGGCACCTACCTTCTCCAAGAAGTAGACAGCAATAATTGACTTCTTTCTGCTCATCTCTACACTTGAAGCAATTGTCTGGAGGAGCCAAGCACTTTTAATAGAAACCACGCTTTTCTTAAAGTTTTAATGCTGCTTGAAATTTTGAAAGCACCGATTGTGTAAGTGCAGCTGGCAGAAGAGACTTAAGCTAAGGCAGAGTGTCGTTCAAAAAGGAAGAAGTATTTATTAATGCGAAGATTGACAGAAAGGGGGTAGTGGAGGAACGTGTACCTTAGGGACTTATGTGTTGAGTCCAGCTGGCGAGGTTAAGCTGGGTTCCCCCAGACCAACTCTCTGCACTTGACTAGGGCAATGCTGCATTGTTCTGAGGGAAGAACTCACCTTAAACTGTAGAGTGGTGGTATGTGTTTAGAAAGAAAGAAAATCTTCCAAGATTTGGATTGAAATTAATTATTTTAAAGCAGAATGGCTCACAAAGTATCTTTCCACATAAGTGATGGGGGAGGGGGCATGGTGAGCAGTTCATTAGTGGGGGTGGGGAGCGTGGGGAGCAGTTCAGCAGTGTCGAGGCTGTGAAGCCCTGTGGGACAGCCTATGAATCACAGCCATCAGTGACGTCCTACAGGGCTGCTACAGACACAACAGCCATGCAATAGATCATTTCCTATTGGAACGCCTGCATTAGAATGCAATTGCAAACATGTGTTCTTTGTCTGCACCAAGTATGCTTGATAAACGTTGGCTGAGGACCCTGGATAACGTGTAGATTTGATTTACTGCATTAAGACTACTTACTATGAATTTTGAGAATGGCTGCATTCAGAAGAAAATACCCCAAATTATGGAACTTGTCATAATTACTTTGAACTGAAAGTAGGTAAGACTAGAATAGAAACCAACGCTTTTCTGACTTTCTCCCATCCTTCCCTGCTCCCACTCATGAAGCCACCAGACCAGTGTCCCCAGTCCCAAAGGCAAGCCAGAGAAGCTGGAATGCCCCTCCCACAAAGCACGCCATAAAACTCTAAAATGTTCTCCCTTTCCTTCAAAGGCACCAAGCATGCTGAGCAGAGAGACAAAAGCACTTCTGGACAGACAGGCTCCCTGCCGTCCCCCTCAGCTGCCTGTCTCCCATCACACCCTTCGGCCAGCACTGATGTAAGTCTCTCCATGATTTATCAAACTGAAGCAAAAAAAGACACGTGTTCTTAGCCTTCTAGGTATTATTGTCCTGATGGCTCCAATGTCACCAAACACTGCAGAAAATTCTTACACTTTTCTTTTGTGGACCGTACTTTGTTAGAGACTCCCAGCCACAAGCTCTATGATGGATGAAGAGAGTCGGTACAACTGGCCGCCTTTACAATGAGTAAAAGGACTATAGGAAGAAGAACCTATGGAACACCTGCTATTTTAAGTTTTAGAATCCATTTGGTTTGTCTTCTTCCTTAATTTACAAAAGTCTGGGGCACTTATGAAAATGTTATCTTTTAAGATATAGCCCTCCTCAGAGAGAAGTCAACAGGAGCAACTGCAGCCATCACGTGGAAAACTACGAACTTAGCCATAGTTGCTGAACTAATTCCTATGGATGTTTAAAAAAATATATATTTTTTCTTTCTATGTCCTCTTTCCTCCCCATTCTATTACTTTGCACTGAGGTATCTGAAGATAATTTATGAGGACAGGTGAGGATGAGAGAGAAATACTGGATGCTAGCAACAAAGTATGTGCCTAATGGAGATATACTTACATCAATTCTACATTATATATGTCTATTATGTATATCTATATATAATATATAACAACACATATACTATTTACCCAAGTAGAAGGGCATATTTAATTTTCACATGGAGCAATAAGTATCTTGTACTTTGCACTGTTATCAGAGTTAAAACCAATAAACCATCATAGCATACCATCCAAATACCAACTTATCAAAAGGGACATGGTTGCCTTCTGTATAATCAAAGAGCCAATCAATGGCTATCTATTCAAATTAACCAAAGTATCTACTTTTCTCTTTGTTTTTGTTCTTTATTTCATAATGTCTTATTCTATTGACATTATCTGCTCCACTAAGACAACTTCAAGACACTGAGGAATCCCTAGTGCCCTACCCAGGGCAGGACTTAAGTATGTATGAAGAAAGTTTGCTATTGTGTGCTCCAGCTCTAGCCCATCCCTGTAATTCCACACATTTCAGACATTTCCCTAGAATGCACAGAAACCTTTCTGTTCATTTTTAACAAGACAGACCGCCTCTGCCTTTAGAGAAAGCCTCCAGCTCTTGATGGCAATGGAGATATCTCAAAATAAGTTAAAAAACTCTCATGGGTCCATTATTAAATATTAATTCAGATATAGAAGGTATTAATGTTGGATGTTGTCAACATTGCTTAAAAATGAAAATGCTAAGGATATGAATGAAGCTATTGGGAATGGCGTATTAAAGCAGAGGATGTTGTTAAAGATGCCAGACCTAAACACAGGTTCAGCCCACACATCAGGACAAACGATAGGAGAAATAAAAAAACAGCAACAAGGGGTTGCCTTTTCCTTAAGGAGGTGAAAGAATATCAAATAGCCACGTGAGTGACTTAAAGACGGTTATTAAAATAGTTTACATTTCAACAACGGTTTCAAAGTAATGGGAAAATTCTCTCATGGTTTCATTTCTGACATTTCCTTACCTCAGACAAAATGCTTTCTTTTTCAACATTATAATTTAATCATAAACCGCAATCTTAAAAATTTATGACTGGGGTTAGCATCGCGATCCTAAGTAATAGCATGGCAAATGGCATCGCACAAAGGCTTAACCTCTTACCGTCAAATCCATCTTCCTCTGACCCCAGCTCATCGTCTGAGCAGATGTTGAGGACGTTCACCAGCATCTCAGTGACTGCAGCCAGATAGGGAAGAAAGGGAGGACAGTCCAGTCAGATCTCTACAGCGCTGTCATTGCTCACTAGCCTACTATGCAACAGCACGCCAAAGGTGAACCATCTCTACTCTTCCATCCTTACCCACAGCATCTGGATCTGTACCTGCCATTATCCATCATAAATAGAAATTTGCTGTTTGATTCCAGTAACGCTTTGGAAAATTAAATTATTATTTCGTCTTTATGAAACCTCCTACCAATACTTATTAAATATGGGTCAGTAGAAAGTAGGGGAAAACAAATACTGGATGTGAGGATCCTATAAATCTACAAGGGAGAAAAGAACTGTCTTGGAATTTTGCATTTATTTCCACAGTGATGCTGCCCGATCTAGATTAGATTACAGACTTCTGGTCATCAGGGACTGAGTGAATGCCAGGTTCCTTTTGTTAATTTGTCTAATCCTCTATAGAATTCAGCTTCATGATAGGTGAGTAGCTTTGCATTTAATAAAAACTGCTGATGGATGAGCTAATGCATTTCAAGTAGATTTGGGAATATTGATCTGCAGAAATAAATATGTTGGCAGAAATATCATTACATTTAGTTTCCAAAAAGTCTCAAAGATACTTTGAGATGAACTAGAATTTAGCAAAGTAAGTAGATGGTAATAGGTTTATAGACCAGCAACGTGCACGCTATCACGTTTAATGTTTCTTGACACTTGCTTGGGTTTTATCAAGCTGTTCATGAGAGGCCCACGCATCATCAGAAACTGTTTTTAAGGTTACACAGCATTTCAAGAAATAATCTTTATGAACCAAAGACCCACGATGAGTAAACGCCAGTGGTGCCGACATTAATCTAGAGTTCAATTATCAAAGCTGAGTTACGTTTTCCAATATACCACTGTTGTCTTTTACAAAGAGCATGGTCAAAACTTGAACAATGAACGGAAGGCACCCACCTAAAGGGTGTTTTGTCATGCCTGGTAGTTGTCAGGCTCCACGCTGTCTGAGTATCCACAGCAGGCAACATCTGAGCCTGTCTGCATGCTGGGACTGATCAGTGCAGGAGCATGGAGTCCCACAGAGGGGAAGGACACGGTCACAAGGCATCTGCGATTTACTTGGGCGTAAGGGAAAACCTTCTTCACTGACAACTCATTGCTTGCCTTGTGGGAATATTATCAGGTATTTAAATTTGAAAAAATCCCCCATAAGTCTTGCAGCTTTTCTCTAAAACTGTATCTGGAGCACAAGGAAACGATCTTCATATACTGTCACAGCCTTCTTCTGGACCACATGGGAAAATGCGTGAGGAATGAGTCAGTGTGTCTGTTAAGCCTGGCTACAGCTCAGGGGCTCCTGGCTTTTGCATATCTATCTATATGTATATAGCTGTACCCGAGGGAGGGACCTGGTCAATCGTCCTCATCAACTTAGATCATAAAACCCAATGTGAACAAGTTTAACCAAACCTCCATATATGGACATAAATTTCATTTTTTCCCCATATAGCTATATCTACAATCATCAATAGATAGATTTATTTTTCTTTTCTTTTCTTTTTTTCTTTTTTTGCTGATGTTTGGATTAGAAAAGATATGAGAAAGTAAGGGAAGATGGTAGAAAGAGAGGAATGGAGGAACAGAAGAAACCACTTCTGAAATATTTGTGCAAATCAGCCAATAGGTAACTTTTTAAATGCAAATATCTACCGTTGGGATAACATACTAGAAAATGTTCTGTTTGTCAGAACTATGGGTTTGTTGCTTTATCTGTTGTCCTTCGAGATGCTACAGGCAATAGTCAGTGACACTCAATCATGAACAAGGAAAGCATGGCTGCCCTAATTTGTGATGATAAAACATGACTTTGGGACTACATTTCCAAAGAGTAAGAAGGAAAGACCAGATAACACTTTACTTCCACTGTTTCAGAAAGTGTTATTGCTCAACAATGGGGCTGTGCACAAATTGAATATCCTTGTTCCCCCTGAATCCACGCAGGGCATTAGGTCACCAGGCCAGGGCATGTCCTCATAGCCCTCCTCCCACGGTACAGACCATGAATGCTATTGGTTAGAACACACCATTTTTCTCTGCATGTTCCTGGTGACACAGAACACAGCTCTCGCTTCTCCTGACAGCGTACCTTTCTCCCCAACAAATGGCAGCGACCAGGTGAAGACATCCATGAAATTCGGAAGCCAGTACGGGTGGGGAGAACAGTTGAACTGCCTGATGTTCATCACGTTGTTCTCGTACTTCAACACTGCAGCTGAAACCAAAGCAACACGGGAGGACATCAGAGCTGGCGCACAGTGCTGGTTTTGAAGGCGTGGTTTTAGTTGACCAAGAAAATTCAACGATTTGAATGAAGTTCCAAACCATGAGGACAAATGGCCTCATCAGCCCGCATTTCCTGACTTCTGAACTTTAGCCGTACTCCTTAGAGGAAGCTACTGTGTGCACAATGTGTGAGTAGTAATTTAAAATGACATTATCATTTGAAAAATATCTCTGCAATGTAGTTAAGCAATTATCAAGAATCAGATCAAGAGCCTCCTGTATTCAGGAACGTTCTTGTCTTACTATCTGACGGTAAGAAAAAGGGGGCACTGCTAGGTGGTCTGACATAATTTAGTAATCGCCTCTCTCTCTCTCTCTCTCTCTCTCTCTCTCTCTCACACACACACACACACACACACACACACACACACATACATACACAATAGCATACCTTTTCCCCTGGTAACAATCACAATAGTTACATTAATCAGCATAAATTATACCACATTTTTATTAACTACAGTAAGATATTTGGATTTAATGCCATATAAAATAACACAGTGTTGACTCTAGCCTTGACTTCTGAAAGGGCTATGGCAGCCAAGGCCTCCAGAAGCAAAGCTGCCTGCTTCTCCCTATGGTACCTGCGTCGTTATTTGTGGGCTAGATAGACTCTCACGCGAGTGCGGCTACTCTCACTTCTTACTGCATTTGGAAATTCCACCCGTGCCAATCCTGGTCAATCGACACAGGGCAAGCAGGGTGCGGTGAATAGTTTCAGTGAAGGCAGAGTTACGTGTTTCAGGGAGGGCCTCTAGCTTATGGCTTGACAACAGTAACGTATGGGACAGACTCAGGTTAAATTTACACCTGCCTTTTCTACTCGCTGTCCTTTCTGTTGCTACCTGAAAAGACACAAAACAAAGATATTTTCCCCTAAATGACAGCCCTTTAATGACGATGCCCTCACATTTCTGCCCAAACTATGTAAGAGTTCATTTTCATTATCCTTACCCAACGTGGCTGGCATTGCACTGAGAGTGTGTCATGACTAGCTCCAGCATAATGTAAAATGAGCTATTTGCATTGACTGGTCAAATACAGAGAGTTGTCTTTATTACTTTGCATTTTAAGCTGACCTTTATATGAGAAATATGCTCTGACTTTGTGATAACAGATCACAGAATAAATCTTTAAACATCCATAAAATGCCTTCATTGGGTTTGCGTTTTCAAGGCAATGCAGAGTCTCTGAGACAATGCTCTCTTTAACATAGCAATGTCTCCAAAACCGATGCCTCATCTGGAATGTTTCCTGTCGTGGATTTCTATGAAATGCAAGCCCTTTGCCGGGGTCTGAGCCCAAACTCCATCTAGTGGAGCCCTTCTTGGTTCTCTTTGATGACAGATCATGTCTCTTCCTTGAATTCTAAAAGCTTGGACTTACATACAGATGCCAGGGAACATTGATAAGGGTCAAACTACATATATGTATCTAAATAGGCTTTAGGTTTTCTTGTCTCCTGTAGCATTTTACTCAGACTTGATCTGAGAGGCTGAAACAAATCCTCCCAACCCTTCTACAATATTCAAGCAACGCCCCTCATCCTTTTGGTCTCCTCCACGGAAGACTTTTCACCTTATCATGGATCTGGATGCATGCCAGATGGCCAAGGAATTGAAAGTGTGACTCAGGACCAACACAGTCTTTTCAGTAGGCATGATGAGTGCCCGGATTCAGGAAACACACATCTTTTCGTGTTATGATTTGCCTACTGTAAGCATTAGGCTGCATTTTAAAGATGCGGATGTTTTTAGCAACTTGCAGTTAACTTGTATTTGTGTGCAGGGAGGCTTGTGCTTTGAATTATAGACCTAGTTGATTAATATGGCTCCAGAAAACATAGAATCAGGCACTTCAGGAACACAGATGGTACAGTTAGCATGGACTGGAAGGGAGCTGGAATTCTCTTCTGAGAAAATATGGAATCCTGCATATATTTCTGGAAATGGCCTTTTTGCACTGTCCTATTATTTATGTAACACGCCATTTGCCAAAAGCAAAGCAAAACAACCATAAAAACACCTTGACAAATTACCGTACCCGCACTTCTGATCTTCAGGACAAAGTATTTTTAGTGTCCTACATTATTATCTGAGCACAAGATTCATGCTAAGATTTTTACAATTTGTTACCATTGCATTTGTTTTTATATCTTAAGAAGAATCTTTCAGAGTTCAAAGCTGTCTTTTCAGAGTAATGGTTCCTTAACCCCCTCCCACAATGTTTTATTAACACCAGGTGGTAGTTTAGCAGGAGAAAAGAGAGACAGGGGGGCTCGCCCTTGCTAACCATGGATTCCATACACATGGATTCCACCAAGCCTGCCTGCAAAGGTTGGGTAAAAAGGAAAACTGCGTCAATACTGAACTTCTCTTGCCACCAGTCCCTAATCAGTTCAGCGTAGCAGCTTTTCACAGGGCACTGCCGCCGTGCTCACTATTATGAGTGACGTGGGACATAGAGGGTGATGTCTGTAGGTTAAGGACACACTGCACCATTTTGTGGATGGGTCATGAACATCTGTGGATGCTGGTATTCACAGAAGGTCTTGGGATCCATTCCTAGTTGCTGCCAGAACAACACTGCCCTGGATGGAGCACAGGGAGAAGCTTTATGAAATATTTCACTAGATTCTCAAAAGAAATCTGAGAAGCAGTGTGTGTGTGTGAGGGGAGGGGGGTAGGAGGAGGGAAAGAGCATGGAGAGGGAGAGGACACATGCCCTTATCTGCAGACAGAGCAACTGCAGTGGGGAAATAGAGAAACTTGCTCAGATTATGCAACCAACAACAGACACATCTCACTCACCCCCTTTTCTCCTCAGCTTTTCCTGACACTAAACCCGTTCCTTTCCGTTATTCCCCGCTGTCCTTCATAAATTATACATGCACGGATGCGAGTCCTAGCTGTGATACTGATTTAGCTTTGGATGTGGTGTTCATATTTAAAGATGGTCCAACTTTTGCCAAAGTACGTGCTCGAGCCAAACGGGATGCACGTTCCCCATCGAAGGCTGCCCTGCCGGTGAATGAAAGAGAGGCTGTGTTCTGTGGCGCAGCGAGGCAGAAGCGGTTCATTTGTTTCAACATCAGCTCACCACGGCTCACTTCAGGACCTCCCGAGAAGGCTACGACCGCTTATTTTGTTTATTAATGATGGGAACGATACATGTCAATAGGAGTACACTTAGCAACTAGGCCTAGCGGGGCACTCGGTTTGGACCTTTATACACATAATCACAAATCACCATGTTTGACTGAAGTGTTCTCACCATTTCTCTTTGAGAGTGAGCAGAGGTGAAATGAGTGCTCGTCCACACTTTCAAACAGTGGAAGCCAACTCTGGCCTAAATACAAACCATCTACCTCGCATATACACACAGTTGCCATAGCAACACAAAGCATTCAATGCCGACCAAAGTTTGGACAGACTAGTTTTCCTTACACATTACTCTCTAAAGATGAACAGAAGTCTGGAAGGCCAAGCACCTGGGCAACACTATTTTGTCACTAATTACTTCAGACATTCCAGGGTCACTTCATGCCTCTAGGTTAGGTCTCACTTTCCTTCCCTGAACATGTGAGTTTATCTAGAAAATTTAAATGAACTCTTTCCGACTTATGTGGCATTAATAAAATTTTAGAAAAAAAACCCCTCATAATAAGTACAATGACAGATCAGTGTTCTCGGTGATTTCCTTATTCTCTGTATAAAAATTATGAATTTTAACTTAAAATTCCATAGATATTCCTTTCTGCAGTGACATGACATAGTCGTGCTAGAACCCTCTGAGCAGCTCACATTCACAAGTTACTCAAAAGCTTTGACATTTTTGCACAATAATTATGTATTATCCACAATACATAAGAAAATAGCCCCATAAGTCTGAAACATCGACATTCACAAAATTCAGTTAACATTTCATCTTCCACCTCCCACATCTTCCTTCCCTGACACCTGCCCCCGCCTGTCACCAATTACAAAATTCATCTAGAGCCCTGAGAGTGTACTTCTCTCTGAAACATCTGAGACACACGTGCAGTGAACAAAATTCAGATGATTGTATTTGTACAAACACTGGAGACACCTACTAAAAATTTTTGGGAGAAACAAAGAAAACAAAATGAAACAAAAACCAAGTGTCCTGTCTATCAACCACTGTCACTTTTCCAAGACGTGACATCACTTACACGTGTCCCAGAGGGATGCAGAGACACCGTGACATGTTTGTGGGCCTGAAGTTATTTACCGTGACTTACAGCAGACCAGACAGCATGGAAACAAATGGCTCTCTCTTGTGGCTGCAGATGTGAAAATCTGCCAGAAGAGACCACCGTGCAGTGAGAGGACTACTAACCCTACACATGTGGAGGCTCGTTCTTCTTGTGATGTCAGAATAAATCATTTTAGAATTATGCAATTACTTGATCCAATCATTTTCATTGCACCTGAAGAAGTTCATCTTCAAAGGCATGTTTCCATCTATTGAAAACCAGCAACCAAGGGCCCAGCACTGCTTGTGAAATGGATACTAGACTTTATTTACTTATTGCGATTATGGCAGACAAGGCAAGGACTCTACTGTGGGGTTCTACCTTAAATACTTGACTACTTTCTGTAGCATCACTGGCTCCTTGCATCCAGCGAAGCTCAAGGAAGAGAGTCCACACATCATTATATTGCTGGGCCATACCACACACCAAATCTCTGAACCATAGTCAGATCTTTAGAAAAGGAGGTTTCTGTGATTTTAAAGTTGTTAGGGCACACTATGACACCAGTGTCTATCTCTGACCTCCACCAGCATGTACACACACACACACACACACACACACACACACACACACACACACACACACACACACATTTCACTTAATAAGAACTTTGCACAAGTTGTCAACATCTTTTTCTATCAATATTAAGAGAAGCTCCCAACAAAGCAAGAATAAATGACAAGGACAGCAAAACCCAATTCAAGAGGTTTCCAAAACTTTATACCAAGAAGTAACCAGCTCATCAAAATACAAGCTGAGCACATTAGCACATTCCAGGCAGATTTCAAGAGGAATACACAATCCCTTCTCTGAGAAAATAAACACCTCTCCCAATTATACATATCAACTATATGTGACGCTATGCTGCTCCCAACATGCCCAGACACTCAGCACACATCTTGTAGGGTAGGGGGGATCACAAATCGAAGTGTATTCTTTTTCTTACCCTTGCTATCATCTTTTATCCCCTTACCTGTAACTGATCATCTATTTCCATCTTAAAGAGTTGGAGAAGAGGGTAGGAACAGCAAAAAAAGTGTGAAAGATACCAAATGGGGGCATGCTAGAAGAACAATCATCATAATCTAGCCTGAAATAGCAAAAAAAAAAAAATGCATAATAGATCCATGATGTGACTTCCTTCCAATTTTCCCACCCACAGATGCTCTGGTGGAAAACCTAGCATCACCATGTTCCTTTTGCTAAGTCCTACCTCCACAGGAGGCAAAAGGCTTGGAGAAAAAGGTCTTAGAGTGAGACCCATGTGCTCAGAATATTTTCTAGCAGCAATTTTTGACCTGTGTGGGATGCTGTAGGCAAGGGGTTTCTGATTCTGGAAGAAATACTGTGCATTTTCAGTTTGTATTTTCTCCTAAAGACTACTTTTGTGAGATACGGTTTCTATTTATTATTATATAAACATATGCATGTATATTCTATGTATGTACCCTTCCCATAATATCCTATGCATTACATGAATAGATTCCATGGTCTGTTGCATGCTAAATCTGACTCTAATTCCAGCTTCTGGCCTCCGTTCTGTGTCCTGATTGATGGCTTTCATGTATGCTAGTTTGTAATACCATCGATGGCTTAGGCAAAGAACAACTTACCAAGCCATGATGGCTACTGTACATGCTGAGAGAATGCCTCTGCAAGCCCTATACCCCACAAGCTTAGGTACAAAACGCACGCTCAAGCCACTTGTGAAGATGGATGTCAAGCCTTCAATTTCCAGTTAACTTAACCACAGTGACAATCGTTGGTATGAGAAACTCAGCTGGCTTACTATGTGACTCAGTGTGGAAGACAGAGTTCTTCACAGGCAAGCCATTAGTCAGCTCCATGTAGTGAGTGAGCCAAGGAGTCTTTACTCTTACTGGCTATAAATGGTATCTACTACTTGAAATGCAATCACAATTTTGTAAACTGCAGCTTTGCTTCATATTTAAGGGGATGTAGCATATTTTCAGAATATATACATAGCAGAAGGTTTGCTGTGATGAAACAAATCAATCAGCAACTTACTGGGCTATTTATTATTATTAATGTCATGTGGTCAGATGGTGTGGGAAGTCCTTCTGTATATGTGTTGCTTCTATTGGTTAATAAAGAAGGTGCTTTCAGCCAATGACTTAACAGAATATAGGCAGGCTGGAATATGTATATATATATATATATATATATATATATATATATATATATATATATATATATAGAGAGAGAGAGAGAGAGAGAGAGAGAGAGAGTAGGCAGGCTCAGTGAGAAGCCACGTAGCTGTCAGAGGAGAAAGATGGGAGCCTCCAGCTGGAACCTTGACAGTAGGTCATGAGCCTTGTGGTAAATTATAAAATAATAGAAATGTAAGAGCTAGCAAAAAATATGCATTAGCTAATAAGCCAAGCAGTATTGTAATTAATATTGTTTCTAAGTGATTGTTTTGCACAGCTGGGAAAATGAATGAACAGCTTCCAACAACAGTCAGAGATCTAAGTTCTACAGTAAGTCTCAGGGACATAGAGGCACATCCCCATGTATAGCCCATTTGTACACCTTAGTCTCCTTAA
>NC_022022.1:31249701-31260424 GCF_000317375.1 Microtus ochrogaster | reverse complement strand
TATCCCCATGTATAGCCCATTTGTACACCTTAGTCTCCTTAATTGCTAGACAACAACAGTCAGAGATCTAAGTTCTACAGTAAGTCTCAGGGACACAGAGGCATACCCCCATGTATAGCCCATTTGTCCACCTTAGTCTCCTTAATTGCTACACAGGAATGCATTTCTAGCCACCATACAGCTTTTATTTGTGTCAAGGAACTTAAAATATCTTTTAAAACGTTGTTACATACTTCTTTGTGTAAAACATGGATGATTATCTTCATACAGTGAAGGAAACAGAGTGGATCAGATGCTTCTTGCGAAGGCTCTGACCCAATGTTAGGACTCACCCACGCATGCACAGATGCTCATCTGGACACACGATGCCTTCCTTTCTTTTTCTGTCAGCACAGGGCTGGATGTGGGTTTTTCACCTGCTAGACCAAGCCCCACCACTGTGCTATCTCACAGTTTTCTAATTCCTGACAGTTCTTGTGCAGGCTAGACTTCAGTTTGCTGGGTGGTTCAGGCAGGCCTCCTGTGGGAATCTTCAGCCTTGGCTCCTGTGTTTCTTTTTTAAGCACCGTATCAGCCAATGTTTTAAACATGCTGATTGTTTGGATGCAGAATTTGGGGGTGAAGGAGTGGGAGAAAAGGATGAAGATGTACAAATCCTTTTATTCATTTAAGGTCATGAATGCCAATGCTTGGCATGAGTTGTGGTGAAGAAAAGATCAAAGGGAGGAAACAGAAAAAGCAAGGAAAAGGGGAGAAATAGCAGGAAAGAGAAGGTAGGTAAATGACAAAGATGTTTTCCAAATGACACTAAAACCAGAACTCATTACATAGGGGCAGAAATCTAATGGGTGCAGGTGGAAAGTAGGAAAGAGACACCCTGTCACCTCAGAAATAAAATGAGGTGTATGGACTTAGCAGTGACTCAGAACCAAGGGTGTCATAGAAGTTACCACACAGGCCACCACAAACTCCAGCTCAAGGCTTGATATAGGCGGAAAAGAGAAAGGCAGCTCTGTAATGGCGCACAGATAACCATCTCTTGGGTCTGGTTACCTTGTAACACCATGTCCATAGACCTCCCATCAACATTATTCTCCATGGAAGACTATGGATACTGTCTGGGGAAAGACCAAGAGAGAAGCTCTCATGGTCTACCATTTTCAGATAATGAATACCAAGTGACCATCCACCCACTGACTCAATATCATTACCTCTGTTTTCTGTTAAATGCTGTGTAAAGATTCCTAGATTAGTAGGTCTCAGTCCAGTGTAAGAATCTAATCAACCACTAGACTAATTAAAAATGTATTTCAGTGTATCGAGATGCATTCCCAGTTGTTCTTGTTCAACTAGTAAAAGGGCACTCAGTAGAGGATCTGTGGGAAGGATACAGGCTTCAGCATGATGGGGAAGAGGCATGGCAACTCTAAAAATAACTTTAAAAAATAAAAACTTAAATCAGTAAAAAAAAAAAAAACCCAACAGGATTTGGGTAGAATGGGTAGTGCTGCTTATACTAGGATACCCTCCCAAGGTCATTTTATTTAACAAATGGGTTGGTAATAGAATTTATTCTTAATACATTTACTCTCACTAACATTTGGGGATATTTAAAGACATTTTAAAATCTGTTAAGGGGCTGTAGAGATAGCTCAGCAATTAAGAGCTCTTACAGGACCTGGGTTAGATTCTTAGCCCCCACATGGCAGCTTGCAACCTTCTGTAACTCCAGTCCCAGGGGTTCTAGTGCCCTCTCTTGGCCTTCTTGAGTAATGCATGCACACGGTGTACAGGCAGGACATCCACACACATAAAATAAAAAGGAAGGTTTAAAAACATTTTCAGAAATTGTTCAATTAGCTTACACCATAGTAGGTCTCTTTACGACGTTTTCTAACATATTTAGACCTACACAATCTTCTGAAATGAAATTCAGGGAGTTTATAGGCAATGAGCAACAAGAAGCAAGTATCTTCCTCGGGCTATTCCTTTGCTGAAGGTTTGGGATGACCCCCCTGATGAAACTCATTATGTAGTGGTGCTTTCTGCAAAAGTGGGGATGCTGCTACAGCTGATACAAAAGGGGTCTATATAGATCAATTCAATTAAAATATGGAGTATAGGTTAGTGATGACTGGGTTCGATGCTCAGGTCCTATAAGGTGGCAGGAAACCAGAGCCTCCTGAGAGCTTTCCTCTGACCTCCACAGGCATCCTGTGGCAAGGGCACACCTGTATTCCAATACACACACATACACAATTAATGAATTAAAACATGTATTGGGAGGAATTCAAAGTTATTAAACCTTAATGTGCAAGATTCTATTTTACTTCCTTCCCACATGCGGAATGTTTACGTTGATGCCAGGGAAGGCTTGTCTGAAATGATCCTGTTTAACAGTTGGCTTCTAGTAACAGCACACACAAAGCAGAGCTGACCGAATCCAAGGAGGGGGTAAATGCTCCAAGGGACACACTTAAAATGAGAGCTGGATTACTTATCTTAGAAAACAATGTAAAAAATATTCCCACACCAACAATGCAATATCCAGATGCATAATGCTTATACAGTCTTACAGTGTCAGGAAAGGACTTGCATCTGAAAAGCTCTCCTTTCTTACTGTCACGTACACATGGAAGGGCTATGTGTCCTATGAGCCCTGCCCTGAGGATGCTGATGCAGACAGGCACTGGCGGAACAGTGTGATGGATTGGGGGGGAGGTCAGTGTGGACTCCAAAACCAAACCACTGAGATTCAACTTCTACCCTGTCCTGAGAGCTTCAGGGACCTGTGGGACAAATATGTCACCACTTGTCTCCTGCGGACTCTTTATTTATCAACAAAAGCAACAAGATTACAAGGTGGTTAATCTGTAAAAGCTGAAAGATCACAACAATTTACACACAGGAACTCTCTGAGCCTGGTCTGTCATATGGTAAGCACTTAAAATGTTGCTCTGAGTGTATACAACTGCAGGAATAACCTAAATACCATACGTATAGTACACTGTGAGCACTGGACGTCCATGTAAAACATGTGTTACCTGCTTCGGTCTGTAAGTATAAATATGAGGGGGCATCACTCTAGGTGAGCATGGAAAGGAAATGGAAAGCGTTACAGTGGGATTTGTGTTCGGGACAGGGTCCTACACATGAGGAGTTCACAATCACACACTGCTGAATGCTCCAAGGTAGATTTCCATCCTTCCATCCTACAAGAGCGATTTATCAGAACAACCAAACCCACTTAATTTTGAGTTTCCCCCAGCTTATATGTCTACGTGAACCTCTTTTCTAAGCCCTCAAACTAGTAACGAAAAGTTATGAACGTTAAAGGGTTCTATTTTTGGTTTCTGATTCATCTTTCAATAAAGGCTTATGGTCCAGTTTCTCAGGAGACCTTAGGCTTAAGAATAATCATCAAGTGTTATTTTTCTAGTGCAGATGATTCTACCATGATTATAAGGAGTCAAGAACTAGAATGATTATTTAACAAATGAAAAAGAAACAGTATGAAATTAAGTATCTTGGCCGGGTGATGGTGGCGCACGCCTTTAATCCCAGCACTTGGGAGGCAGAGGCAGGCGGATCTCTGTGAGTTCGAGACCAGCCTGGTCTACAGAGCGAGTTCCAGGACAGGCTCCAAAGCCACAGAGAAACCCTGTCTCGAAAAACCAAAAAAAAAAAAAAAAAGAAATTAAGTATCTTAAATTGTTTTTGTTTCATCCCCCCAATAAAAGTGTTAACAAAACAATAAAATTTATAACTTATGACTTATAACTCATCAGCAAATACAAATTACAAAATATAGTAATGGTTCTATGTTTATACTTTTTATATTCATATGTGATTTGAGGTAAAAAGTTGCTCAGGCCCAATTAGCAGGATCTCAAGCTTTCGAGGGGATGAGGGAAAAGCAAGTGGCAAGAAGGCCCTGCTGTGGGGAAAATTCTGCGGCTGAATCTTAGGCAACTTGCAAAGCCACTAGTGAGCCCTCTTAAGCCTGCAGTTACCGGAGACAGCATTGCCTGCTCATGAAATCTAAGTCAGGCACCGGGCTCTGCAGAAACAGACATTTTCCTAAAAACTAAAACAGTAATAATAAAAACAAAGCAAAGCAAAAATTCAACCACTATTTAATTTTGTAGGCAAATGAGTTTTTTGATAGGTTGTATAACAAGAGACAAATACGTTACTCAGGGATGCCTGGGTACAGTTGCCCGGCTCTCCTTCCAGAAGACCCACCCGTGCTTCTCCTACCCATGACTAGGACGATCATCTAGTTGGCTTTGAATTTCGTTTATAAACCGAGGGAGAGAATATCAACATCCAGGTGGCAGTGCTGGGAGATCACGGTCAAGATGAACCAAGCTTCTTGGGTGTGATGACATCATACTACACAGAGGGGGCCAGGGAGGGCTGCCTGCCGCTAGGAGCGAAGGACCGCAGCAAAACAGCTTCTAAAATGTATCTGCTGGAGGGCGTCCACATCATGACTGTCAAGATGATTCCTATCCCTTTGGATCCTTAAGTCAGCCATTAACCAGTGCTCTGCTCCTCTTCCTGGTCTCTTCCTGATGAGATAGACGGCACTCTGTTTCTACTTATGACTGATTTCTCTGTACTTTTCTCAAGACCGTGACTACCTTCTCGTTGTAGACGATTTGAAAACATCAAGATTTGGTAGAGGAAATCTTTTCATGAGCAATTCAGATCATCTAACCTAAAAACCCCAAACATCATAGTCTGTGCAGTTCTGAATCTCAACCGTCTGACAAATGATGCTCTCGCTCACGTCCTAGACCAAATTTTGACCACGCTCTTCCTCATGCCCCTTAACACTCCACTGACACTTTTCCCCATGGCCATTTTCATGTCTGGTCTTGACTGCTGAGTTTTGCTGCCATTCCTCTCACATACAAAAATACATTTAATAAATGTCCTTACCGTTACCACCCGTCAGTAGCCGACTCTGGAGCTCAGCCACAGATCCCTGGTATGTACACTAACATATCTCTGCATACATCCCATGTCTGCATATATCCGCTCACCCACTTATCCAAGAACTCATCGGAACCTGAGAACTGACTTGGTGGGGACACCTTTGTCATCTACCTGAGATTCTGTTCAGTCACATTTAGAGACAGAAGGTTTCCTGTCAATACTGATGGGGGGAGGCTAATCTATAAGGACAGTTACACTTTAAGAATCTAAAGGACCTGCCTGTTTCTATGAAGGTATAAAATACAGTGTTATTTTTCTTCCCTAGACGTTTATTCCAAGATCTGGTCAAACTGTCCAAAGCATCATTTGTATCTGGTCCAGCTTTTTGCTAGTCACAAATGATTTTGCTCTTAACTGTCTCTTTTTGAGTTAAGCTATTCCTGTCTTCATGGATTAATTGCCACTCATCTATCTTGCTTTTCTCTTACTTATAGCACTACTCAAACATATTAAATCTTTACTGAAAGAAGTAATTAATTGTATCTACCATGATGACAGAGCCTAAGGCACATTAGGGCAAAGACCAAGTTGAACACATAGCCCAGATACCCTGCAGCATGGTGCATTCTATGTAGCTAACTACTGTAGCAGAAAAAGGCAGTAGTAAATTACTAATATAAACTTGTTCAGTGCCGATGAACTGTGGGCAGGAAGAGCTCCGAATGGAAACAACTGCACATTAAACACATGTCTGGCCCACGCTAGCTTTGGTTTGGAAGTCGCACCATAAGCCCGTTATATTCTCATACTTTCACCTGTCCTGAGAGAGTCACTTCTGTCTCATTGTGCAGAAGCTTCACTAACCATAGTGTGACTACTGTTCTTGGTGGTCATTGTCTCTAACCGTTGAAGATTACCTCACAGAAACCCTCCCTGCTGTTCTCCCATCGATTATGTCGCTGAAAGTCTTGCAACTCAGTTTTGTTGCCTGGCTTTTTAAAATTCTAGCTAACATTGATTTTATTCAAATCAAGCAATCCACGCTGTTAGCAGTGAATAATTGACTCCCACTCCCATATACTGTACAAGCCGTTAGCATAATAGCTGTAAAGTGCTTCAGAAATTTGACACAAAAGTCTTTTGACATTATGTTCCAACGGAAGAATACACCTTTCTTTTCTCATTCAGTCTCTCTTTTCTCGTGAGAGAATTTCTGCTTTATAAAAAGGTTCCCCACATGCAAACAGTTTTCTCCTTTCCCCAAAGGACTGTGACTAACCCAGAGCAAGAGATAAAAGCTGAAGAGCCACACAGATCTCAAAGACAGCAAATCCCTGCCTTCTCCTGTGCTCAAGTCCCCGGTTATCATGCTGGAACCATGCACCAAGAGGCGACATACTCAGTTTAGGAGAAGGAGGTTTCTGCCCCCAAGAAATAGTGCTACATGGAAGAATGGGAAGAAGGGTCTAAGGGCATTCTGGAATGACATCCGATTGTCTTCATTTTTAATGCCTTGGGTTTTATTTAACTCTCCTAAGTGCTGAAGAACAGTCTGTGCTATCTGTCAATGACTATGTCATGAAAGTGTTTTGGGAAGGCATTCACTTCCTTGGCGCTTTCTGTTTGCTTGTTTGGCTGTGATAGGGTATCATTTAGCCCAGGTTAGTGTGGACATTGGTGGCTGATGATGCCCTTCCAGTCCTGATCACCTCCCAAGGGCTGACATTACAGACAAGCAGGTGCCTTTTTTATTTTTCCTTAGACTTAACAGAAAAACCTTTAAAAGGTAGCACAATATTTACACTGCACATACTTAAGGCGGATTACAGAAGCATGGTGCGAAATGCTCTGGCCAATGTCCACGCCCAGACAAATGTTGAAAACTTTCATCTAACTAATCCAAGTAACCTTTTATTAGTTTAATTCAAAATAAATTTGTTGCTTTAAAAATTCACGAGCCTTGACTTTTTATATCTTTCCTACAAAAATTGAGGATTCTTTTATGTCTGAATCAAAATTTTAAACAAGACGTTCCCTAACTATTCAGAAAATTCCTTCTTGCCAAATGCATTTCCCGTGGACCCCCATTAACAGTTTAGACTGTCAGTAAGTCCCCAGCATCCTGCTTAATGACTGCCTCGGAGCACAGGAGGCAGACGGTGTGCCCTACTATATTTGGAGTTCTTGCCTCTCTAAAGACAGCACATCTTTGCTAGGAACCATGGCTGTACCATGTCCATGGATACCTCCACCCTTAGCTTCAAGGGAGGCCTGTCATAGTCAGTGTGGCCTCGGAAACAGTTAGGCAGCTATAGCCCACTTCGTCTAGCTTTCCTCACTCTCAGAGCTGAGAGAAAGGTCTGCGGGTAGTGTCCACTCACTGCAGGCAAAACAGGCGTGCAGAGAGAGGGACAGGATAAGACGCGGGGCAGTAGGAAGACAGGCCACTTTGCCTTTTGGAGCAGGATTCCTGGTAACATTAGAAAGCATAGGAGGAGGGGAGGAGTGTGACAATCCTAGCAGGAAGAAAATATTTCAAAGGCAGACTTATGCCCCACATTTGCCCTACTATAGTGTTGAAACAATAGACCCCAAGAAATTGGAATTCCCCCAGGAATCTCATGCTGGTAGAAGAACAGAAAGTTGAAGCGTGGTGCCAGCCAGAAGGGGAACTGGCATCCTAGAAAGAGAATTTACTTAGCGCTGACAACAGTCAGAGCCGGACAGTAATGATGGCCTGGACCACACCTTGACCACAGTGCCTCCACTGTGCATGCCTCTTGCTCTCTATTTAAACCTAAGTTTCATGTCAGGACCATAGAGATGTAGCTGGAAGGGCAGGCTAACTAGATCTCTCTGCCCCTGTTTGTGACATGGGTACAGGAAATAAATGTCCTTTCTCTGCTTTTCACTATTCGTTATTCAATCGTCCCATTAAGGAAAGGTGGCCTACCCTGGCTTCTGGGGGCTGTCAGGGTCCAGGCTTGGATGCCCTTCTGTGAGAGGATAGCCATCACACAGATGAAGACATGTACTACTCTAATTCCAGTTTCCAGCAAGCTCAGAAACAGGATTCGTGCTTTCCTGCCCTGCCTGGGCTATTCTTCACCTCATGCGTCTTTTGCTAAAGAGACATTCCCTCCATAATACCCTGACCAATGGCTACTAATTAATCCCTTCTCCACATTCTGTCCCCTGCTCTGACACACCAAGCACACCAAGTCATTTTAAAACCAGGACTCAACTTCCTGGCGGAAGGTAGACCTGACTCATTCAGGTCCCCTTTCCTCCCAGCCAGCATATAATGCCCTCTGGCTTCCCTGTTCAGGAAGCAGGTAGGGCATTTCAGAACGCCAGTTCAGAACTGTGGGTTGCATCCCAATTCATGACTTCCTGGTTGAAGGAGTCCGTGAGAAGCACTGACTATAGGCATTCGCTTTGCATATAGAAACAGGGAGGGCCAGCTAAGATTTACCTTGAAGCTTAATATTCCTTTTAAAGAATTGAACCTGTACTTGTTCAGCTCAGAAGGTGATTTCATGGTATGGGTTCCATAAATCCTATTGTAATTTTAAACTGTAACTTTCCTTTTGCTAGGCACAACTTTGCTGAACAAACACAGCTACAGGGGCAGTATACACATGTAGCCTCTTTAAGGAGCATGAGTTTGGGTTACCTGCAATTACTAATTTTTTTTTTAAAAAAGTCTGTAGCTACTAGAGAGAAAATAGTATCTCTATTATACATCAGATACAGTCTAGAAAACAGCTAAGAAGCAGCAGTGCAGTAACCCCACCTCTGAACAACTGAACCCCTTTCTTTCTTTAAGCATAGAAGGGACTAGCAAAAAGAGGAATGGTAACAAAATGTTAACCGTCAAGTAAGAATCATTTTAAGCATGAGCACACACAGTACTTAAGATTTCATCAAGTTTTTACACTTACCTTTGTTATTGTACACATCTAAGTAATTTGGTGCTGAGAAAATTGTGATCAGAGAAGGGAAGCCTGTTGTTTGGCTTTTCCTGTACATGCGGTACCTACAGGCAACAAACACAAGGTAAGGGGAACGAGCATGGACACCCAACTACATACATCTGCAAACAGGAACTCAGTTAAGTTCCGCCTTTCAAAGAGGATCCAATGACATATGCTAAATCAAATCTCTTTAAGTCTTTTGAACATAGGCACGGATCTATTTCAGGAGCAACAGGAATGCAAATCTCCAATCACATGTGTGGTTTTCCAAATGGGTAGCTTTTAAACTTAGCAAACCTCAGGGGTGGGTGGAATCCGGAAGAAGTATAATTCACTTTCAGGTGTTCAACAGAAAATATACAGGCTAGAGTTTTCAGAGACCGGGCCAGTCCAGAGAGTTGAGACCCAGGCCAGTCATTCTGCAAACCATTCTTGACAAGGTTACATATAAACCTTTTGCTTGAGTGATTTCGTAGGGTACAGTGATACTTTTTTCCTTCAAGAATGTCTCATCACATCTATGGATTTCGCTAATTGAGACATTCTATTTTAGAATTGTCTGTATTATCGGTCTCTGCTGGTGTCTGCACAGCAAAGGTTATTGTCTCAGCAGGGTGAGATTTGATCAACTGGTACTGAACAGAGCATCCATGAGAACTTCTGGAAAGAAACCACCCTATTACTTCTCTTCTACCAGGGCAAAAATAATTTGCAATATAACACTTCAATTATCTATCAAAAAGAACAGGAGGCAGAACCCCTTTTTCCATCCCCATGAAAATGTGTCTCAAGATTTAAAATTTTTGTCCTTTTCCTTTTCCCTGGTTGCTGAGTTCTAAGAGTTGCCCAAATAGCACCTTTACACGGACAGCCACTTTAATGGTTTAAATTCTAAACAGATTTTGATTTTTTTTCTTTCTGGAAATACTCAGACACTGGCTTTTCCCAAAAGAAAACTCCATTAAAAACCTTTTAAAATATTTCTGATGTATTTTGTTATTTAGTTATGCTTTGTTTGGGGTAGGGGCAGGGGTTGTCATAGTGTTAAACAATAATATACCCTTTCTCCCCCAAAGGAACAAGAAAAAGTTATTGAAAGACTAATTGACTATCTATCAGATATGCTGCGAGCAAGTGGGGGCTTCTCAAGGGAAGAGTAATTGGTTAAGACACATATTCCTACTAGTACTTGGACTTTATAAGATGAGGTTGCTTAGGGCTACTTCAAGATTAAGTAAATAAATAAATAACAGAACTACATAACATGTCCTCAACTTACCCAAACAATTAAGAAACTGGTAATTTTAAACAAAAATATTTTATGCTAATTGACTTTAGCCAGTTAAGTCAACCATGTCCAAGTAGTCTCAGGTATGCAATGTGATTAAGATATAACTGTTCTAAATGTCTAGCCTGTTGGAAAAAAAAAACACCAGAAATAACATGGACCCTGCACCCCTGAGCTCAAACAGCTCTGAGGGTCCGGGCATTGTGTGCATGAACAGGTCACTTCAAGGGTCAGCGATTATACACTATACGATGCCAGATTAGCTCCTACCTCCCCAGGCACTGCTCGGAAGGGACCTTAGCTTCTGTCATGTGCCAGGGACAGGTGCTACATGAGATCCCGTAGCGAAGCAGAAACACCCTGCTTCAGCACGCAGGTTTTAAAAAAGGACTTCTTTCACTTTTCAGAAAAGGGCAAAATTCTAGCCGGGCGATGGTGGCGCACGCCTTTAATCCCAGCACTCGGGAGGCAGAGGCAGGTGGATCTCTGTGAGTTCGAGACCAGCCTGGTCTAG
>NC_022022.1:31218354-31249601 GCF_000317375.1 Microtus ochrogaster | reverse complement strand
GTCCTCAGCACCCATAGAAAAGCCTTGTACTGCGGTGTGTGTTGTAACCCAGTGCTGGGGGCAGTAGAGCTGCTGGTGCCCATCTTTCTTATCTGGAGATTGTCCAATGAGAAAAAAATTTTGAATTCACATTTTAATGGGAAATCACCTGTAAAGAGCTTCGTGAGAGCATTTCATTTCAAGATTGTGAAAAATTGGCCAGGCGGCGGTGGCGCACGCCTTTAATCCCAGCACTCAGGAGGCAGAGGCAGGTGGATCTCTGTGAGTTTGAGGCCAGCCTGGTCTAGTGCCAGGACAGGCTCCAAAGCCACAGAGAAACCCTGTCTCGAAAAACCAAAAAAAAAAAAAAAAAAAAAAAAAGAATTCTCTCCAGAAAAGGGCAAAATTCAAAGGGACGAGTTTGTTTCTTTAAGGGTAAGCAAAGGCGCTCTCTCTCTCTCTCTCTCTCTCTCTCTCTCTCTCTCTCTCTCTCTCTCTCTCTCGCAAAACACTGAGGTAAACACTTGACATTTCTTGGTTTTCCAAACTCTGAAAACGAGGTTTTAAGAATTCACTAAATATAAAATTAATTCTGTTGAATTATTTGATAGTCAGAACATAGTATTATTATTTTCTATTATTCAATTAATGTCCTAATTTTCTTCCCTATAAAACTCTACAAAGAGCAGGAGTGGGATGCTTTAAAAGAAGCCTACAACTTATAATAATCTCTAAATATCTGTGACTCTCATCCACACTGGTTCACAGACTGAGAGGTGGCTGTTGGTTTTCCTCCTTGGTACATAGTGATCGCAAGAATTGAAAGAAATAAGGGAAGGTGCTTTTAAGAAAACGAGTCCTTAAGAAGACAAATGGAAATAGATTTCTCCCCTCTAAAGACAGAGGAATGGGAGAGAGGAATTCCCCAGACCTCAGCAGTCACACAGCCCCAGCAACTCTGCCACACCTGACTTGCTAGAAGCCCATTTTAAAACCAGTTCCTTCTGGAATTGAGTCTGGCCAAAGGGACTCTGCGGGGCCTAAGCTGGGTGAGGAACACCTGAGGACTTGACAGCTGTGAGAAAGCCTCAGCAGCACTCACCCCGCGTCCTGGGCTTCGTGGGCTCGGAGGATGGACAACAGGTTATTGTGCTGCAGGAAGTCACAGACAGCCGGATAACTGCCAGACACGGAAAGAAAAGAGAAGCGGTGGTTAGGAGGTCTGCAGGCGTCGCCACATCACTGGGACACCCAGGTAATGCTGGGATCCAGCATCATCGTACAATGCTCAGGAAACAAGTCTCTTGGCACTGGGGAAAGTTAAGGCACACACATGTGGAAGGAAAGAAGTTGCTCCAGAAAGGTGTCCTCTGACTCTCACATACGTGTCTTGGTGTGTACACCTGTGCTCACATACCCAGCATCACATGCCCAGAGTAAGAAATAAAATGAAAATTGAAAAAAGCTTCAATCTCCATTGTAATTATAATTGAAACCCAAATTACAAATTGAAACTTAAAATACTGTCTATAACCACTATACCTTTGTTCTAAGACATCTTGAAATAAATTCAAAATCCATAAGCTTTTGAATTTAAATTGGAAATTAAAATTAAGGTCAGAAAAACCAGTATTTTATGAATAAACTGACAATATTCACTATAACTTAAAATACACATACCTGGATATATTGATGAATAAAAAAACAATTTATTATACGGGACAAAAATAGTAGAGAAGACAAATGTAGTTTCTATGCTATATACTTGCATGAATTCTCCAATCAACAGGAAGAAAATACTTGTAAGATGGCACATGCCTAGGGACATCAATTGTGTGATGCGTAGCAGTGATGGTCAGCTTGACAGATACTAGAGACATCCAGGAGACAACTGGGCATGTCTGTGCTGGAGTTTTTAACATTAGGTTCATCAAAGTGAGCAGATGTACCCTAGCTGGTAGCACATTTTTGGGGAGAGGATCCTGGCCTGAATAATAAAATGGAGAAGGCCACGAGCTGAGTGAGCATCAGCATCAGCCTCTCTCTGCTCTCTGACTGCAGAGCAGACCTAATATGAGCAGCTGATGGTGCCTCGGGCAACCTGACTCCTGCACTGGGACAGGCTGTACCCTTCTTCCTTCCTCAGAGGGCTCTGCCCTGTATTTTGTCACAGCAGGAGAAAAGCAACGAATATAGATTGCAAGAAAGATTTAGTTCTCTGGCAACAACAGTTCCTTTACAAACTGTAAAGAGTTTTGGGTTCCTCTGTGCACCCATGTGTGTGTGCACTTGGCAGCAGATTCTCTGACTCTGCAGAGGCGAAATGTGGTAACCTATTAGAGCAGGTGATGGATTGTTCCCTTTGCCAGAAGGAAGGGCAGGCTGTGCAGTGTTTTATAAAATGGACAGAAACATTGAGTATGATACAAAAAATTAAAAAGCTACAGAGGAATAAAATGTACTGAAGATAAAATATTCCACATGTTATATAGACATTACAGAGTAAGGCAGTACCACATCCACCCACCCACCCCGCACCTGTTGGCCATGAAAGAACACTGTGAATGTGATCTTGCAAAAGTTCTTCTTGTGTTGGATGGGGGTCAGTAGACAGGAGAGGATTAGAAGACCCTGCTCTGAGGGGGTCTGGAGACGGAATGTGAACACAGAAGGCTAAAAGAACATGGAGCCAACAGTAGACAAGTTGTACTGGAGCTCCCTGTTTCCTTATTCACGGTCCTCTACCACCAACTGCATTCTGGACTCTGAATTAAATACCTTAGACCTTTTCATCAAGATTTTGCCTGCAGGTACCACCTACAATGGCTCTGCGCATGCATAAGCCCTGGCAGATACTTTCCCTGGGTGTTTTTTCCTCCTGAAAAGACCAGTTCCTCCACTTGAGTTATGTGACCCTGTAAGGTGCCTTCCTGTCAAGCCCACTTCACCCCCAGGCCTGTGAAACTGCTGCCTCCCCAGCTGGCACCTTGGACCTACCTGATCCTTATCACAGGGTTATGCAAAGTATGATTAGAGATCTGCCCTTTAGCTACAGAACATTCCAGCAGAGGGAATGCCCTGCTCTCTCCACACCCTCTTCAGAGTGCTTAGCAACAACCTGTCACTTCCTGGAGGTCATGTGTAGTCACTTAAAGAGCCTCAGCAAGGGCAGTCACCTGTGGAAAGATGCGGAGGGTGCTGGTCTTCCTGCCCCCCTCAGCCCTGGACACCACAGTGTAGGCAGGAAGCTTCCTCCTCCTCCTGATGCTCTTACCCCTTGCAGCCTGCCCAGATGATCCTCTCCTCTGTTGCTGGGGCCTAGTGATGGGTACTCAACCCTGCAGTACCCTGGGGCTTCTGTCAGCCTTCTTTTCCTAGGACTTTCTGGTCTCTCCTTTGCTCCAGGGTCCTCTAAGGAATTTAGAATTGAGATGCTGAGGCTTCCACTTCCTGCCAGACCTTCTGCAGAACACAGCCCTCACTTGGATCTGGATATGTGGCAAGGAGTTGCTACTTAAGCAAACTCTTACTTTGAAGAGCTGGGGACCAAATCCAGATCTTATGTACACTGGGCAAGTGCTCTACCACTGAGCTACATTCCTAACCTGGAGCGAATGTTTTATTGAAGTGAAATATCTATATATAAAGGTCATAAATCAGAAGACGGCATCCCTTCACATGAAGAACACTTTCATACCTCATACCTACGGCTCAGAGACACGGACCCTCCTCAGAGCTGTCACCCTCACGCAGGGCAACAGGCACCTTGGCTTTCAATGTTAGAGACTAGTTTTCTTGTATGCAGAGTTCATTTCATTGTACCTGACTGTTGACTTTTTCTCATCATCATATGTATGCTGTTCAGCTATGTTGATATGCGTGGTTTTGTTTAGATCACTCTCATTTGCTATAGTCAGCACTTTGTGCATATATGTGGCTTGTAATAGTTATTGTGTGCGCACACACACTGAGTATACTTTAATCTGTAAAGAAGGTGCTATTTCTACCTTTATCCGTACATCTTGATATTATATAGTTTATGATTCTACTAAGCAGGTGTTTGGGTGTCTCCATTTCTTGGCTCTTATGATTACTGATGCAATGAACAATTTTATGCTTGTCTTCTGAATGGGGTAGAGGAGACAAGAAGGGCAGGGGGCTTCAGAACTGGAGGGATTTGAGCGTGGTAAGGAGTTGGAGGCTGCTGCTGTGGGCTTCAAGGCTGCAGGCACAGCCACAGGCACGCTAATACTCACGGGGCTCAAGTGAGCTGCAGGTGCAGCCACTAGCACACTAACATTCACATCGGTGCAACCCCAGACTAGGTCCTCACAACAATGCTGGAATGCCCTAACTGAACTCAAACAGTATAAAGCAGAAGGCCCAGAATACAGTGCTTCCATGATGCACTTGGTGCAGACCCAAACTGGTAACCAAAGACCAAAACTCCTCCCCACTTTTCTGACTTTATCTCCCATATGTTATGGACCACAATAATCTCCAGTCTGATGCTGGCCCACATGCAGTATCTCAGTCATCTGTCTGAACAATGTGGGCATTTGAGGGTGTAAGCTATGGTCTGCGATTATGAAGTTAATGGAAATATTGGGGGTGGAGCAGCCAAGGAATTTTGGTTTTGACCAGATACTTCTGTCCCATTCAGGGGTCACTAAGATAATACTGATTAAACCAAATGAGTCACAAAGAATGCCAAAAGCTATGAGTCTGGGATAGGGACAGGCATGTGGGGTGACAGGAGCAGGAGGCAAATAAGAGAGGCTGGTGTGAGAAAGCGCCCAGAATCCACTACATACATTCATGGCATTGCTAGGAACTTAATTAAAAAGCTAGGGAAAAGGCTCTTCTGATACATTTAAAGATATTTAATTTCTTTCTCAATTATATGTATGTGTGAATGTATGTATATGCAGGTATCCAAGGACGCCAGGCGTGCCCGATTTCACTGGAGCCAGGCTCACAGTGGATTGGAGCCACCAGATGTGTGTGGGTTCTGGGATCTGAAGTCAGATCCTAGGCAAGAGAAGTAGGCACTCTTAATTGCTGAGTCATCTCTCCAGCCCTATCCTGATGTATTTTTCTGTGTGACTATGTGCTATTTAAATCATAGTCTATATAATATGTTATACAGTCAATAGGGTGGCATACCAATTATCCAGAATACATAGAGACATGCAAAATAAAATTGTAAGTCAAGATAATTGACAGTTAACTCCAAAGGGATGCAACCACTAAGCTCTTTGGCTAATTTTACAGTCACTAATACCTATCTAGCCAAATTTTAAGGCATGAACTTAAAAGAACGTCTCTGATCCTTTCAAGGTGACTTTAAAGACAAAAGAATTAAAAAAAAAACCCTCTGTGCTAATGGTATATCCTTCTTTCCCTTTGACAGACTAGAATACCCAGAATCCTCTGCTAACAGTCAGTGTCACAAGTTCTGGATTCAGACATTTAGCTCCACAGCAATACATCTGTCAAGATCAAAGGTCAACATCTGTGAAAAAGCTCATGCTGATCTGCAGAATTAAAGTGTGAGAATGTGCTTAACTCTAACCATCTGTGTGATCGATAATACTGTATATTTGTGTCTATATTTTCAGAATGTAACAGTTTGAAAGAGATGACCGCCCCCATAAGTTCATGAGTGAATGCCTGATCCCCAGTTGGTAGAACTGTTTGGCAAGGGTTAAGGGGCGTGGCCTTGTTGAAGGAGGTTGTCAGTTGGTGTGGACTTTGAGGTTTTAGCAAAGCTCACAGCATTCCCAGGTAACTCTCTCTGCCCATGGTTATCTCAACATGCAAACTCTCAGCTACTTCCCCAGTGCCATGCTAACCCACTGTCATGCTCTCAATCATAATGGTCATGGACTCACCCTCTGAAACTGTAAGCCCCCCAAACTCTTTTCATTAGTTTCTTTAGTCATGGTGTCTCAGCAAAATGAAAAGGACTGTGTACTGTGTAAGTTTACTCCGGTGTCATTCAGAACAAGGTTTGCCTGGATGCCTGACCCACTAGATTGACAGCAGAGTGCTATGCTACAGATAAATTCAATATGAGTCAACATTATAATCATGTTTGAGTTCTTTATAGTATTATTTTAGTGAAACACAACAGGTAACCTAGAGACCTATACATAAATGGGGCATTTAATACCAGATTTGAAAAATCTAACATTTGGCTTTAATTTACTTCAAGTACCTCTTTTCTATAAGGACAAACATCTTCACAAAATGTTATGCCTAAGTTAAGTGATTACTGACAGGAAGTTTTAAGCTTTTTAGAATTATAGAACATTTTACCGACATATAACTCATCAACACTTGTGCCTCTCCCAAAACATAAGATAATTTGCAACCTGACATTTTGGTTCACTCCCACAATTATGGTTTCCAGAAAAGATGACTTTATGTTCAAAATGAATTTCCCAATCATACTAACAAATGAAAAACTTTTTCATCTACAATAAAATTTAATGCATAGAATATGTTCCACTATTGAATAGGAAACTTACACAGAGCACACTATCAGCTTGCTGTAGACGTGGGAGGTATGTTAATGAATTGTTTTTACAGAGGTTTTTAGACTAAATCATTTCATGGAAATGAATATTAGTTTTAGGGAACATCAGGTATATTATTTTAAGTTGAAATAGAAAATTAAAAAAGAAAACAGAATGTGTTTTAAAATTTAAAATTCTCCACTTTGTTTTTATATTCTATTTCCTCCTAGGAACATTCCCACCATTTCATCACACTGGAAGGGACCAAACCAAGTGTAGAATACCATGTACAGCAGACAAAGCTGAGGGTAAAAGGTCAGTAAAGTGGCTCGGACACACAGAACGCCAAATGTCCTACAGATTCCTTTCTGAAGTGACTGGATATCCAGGTCCCACTTGCACATGTAAAATGCACTATTAAGACATTTTCAATCTGACTTATCAAAGTGCTAAATGTGAACCCACCCATCCGGTTACCTAGATACTCTGTAACCGGTGGGTCCCAGCCATCCAGGAAGCTGGAAACATTTTAAACTAATCTGAGGATGAGTATGACTTAGTCAGCCAATGAGAGGTTGCTTTTCTGATTAAGTTATACAAACTGGTGAAACAAGAGTACGTTTATGGATGAAAGAGAGGAAGGCCAGTAAAGAGACCCTCTTGCAGTTCATGGAGTAGAGACCATTTTTAGTATATTTTCTCATCAGCAGCCATGCCCTGTCCCAGCACCTGCCTTTCATTTCTTTCATATTATTCACAGAATTTATATGCATACGCCTTTGTATGCAGGTATACATTCCTTATATCTGTGTATCCACTTATTCCTTTCTAAACCCCAATACTGTAAGACAGACAGGTTCCAGCCTGTGAGGGAGGGAGACCCAGGTCCTCACCTGTAGAAATACGAACATCCCCTGACTGTGTTGTGAGTGAAATGTTCCTGAGTCTTCTCATTCCCGAAGTCCTCCAGGGGGTCCGACCACAGGATGTCACACATGGGCCCATAAGCAGGTGGTTCTTTGAATCGGTCTAACTAAGAAAAATAGAAGACAGAGAACAAAATACTCATCTTTGGACACTCAGAATTCGGAACACACAGGAAGGCAGCTCTGAGTGATGACCATCCGCTCCCATCCCTCAGCCTCAGATGGGAGAAATGGCATCCACGCCTCTTCCAGTCCCCACTTCATCCCAATTCATCTTACTTCTGGGCTTTTCCTCTCTTCTTCCTCATGATGAAATAAATACACCCACGTAGTCTGTGCCCTCACCTTCCCCTTTGCCGCTCTCTGTCTATTTAATTTTCCTCTTGTTTTTCTTTTGTCCATTTCCTTTTAATCTTTCCCTCATTTTTTTTTCATCCAAATAACACAGTCACTATCATGATTTCAATCTATTCCTGTCTTATCTGTGAAGGAGGAGCTTGATTTTGTTCTGTCTACCACCCGCAGAGAACTGTCATTTCAAACCTCGATGAGAATCCCTGTGATGTCCTTTTTAACATGACAGAATGATTTTGAGAGTGGGTGGCTTTCGCTTTCTGAGGAGCCACTTGCTTCGAGCCACGGTGACACTCGCTCCTCAGAAGCCACCTCTGCTTCTAGCTGGAGGGCATGCCACTGTGTTGCTGGTCACGGTGCAAATAACAGCTTGAGAGTAAAAGCGCCCCACATTTCTCTAGACCCTGCTCACACTGCTAGGCTTTAGCATCATTCTTGGGGGCTGCATATGGAATTAGCTTCCCCAGTTATACACTGAGTGGCCATCATGACCATTGCAGTCTGTGCAAAACAACCCCAGAAGAAACAGTAATGGTGTCTCATGGAAGAGGATGGTGGCACACGGAGAAGAATCTGTGTTTATTTAATGTGCTTTCATTTAATTTTTCAGGGTTAATTTAAAACATGATGGTGTTATATGTATATTCGTGCACTGGGATGAACATGTGAGCACAGGTGACCCCTGAAGCCAGACGAGGCATCAGATCCTTTGGGGCTGGGGTTACAGGTGGTTGAGAGCCACCTGGCATGGCTCCTGGGAACCAAACTGCAGTCCTCTGCTACAGATATGTCTTTAGCCCCTTGTTTGATTTTTAAAGAAAAAATAATAGCACAGTTACCTTCCCATAGGGGGAAAAAAGTGTTTATTCCCTCTATTTCTGAGACTATAAGTCAGCTGCAGATTAATGACATGAGTTGAATATTTGGCTTCCTGAGATAAAAACAAATATTGATTTCATGGCAATAGATACTTATAAAGTAGAAATATATTTGTGATTTGATAAGTTATTTTCTCAATTCTGTAAATTCCGATGAACATTACTAAGGGAACAGTAAGCAGTATGAAAATGATTATTCATTTCAAAGTTCAGGTTCATTATTTCTTTTTGCCAATGACTACAGTTTTAACACAAAAGTTAAATAGCTAAGTTTTTTCTGTTTTTTTCTTCAGAGTAAAAAGGGCATAGAATGGATTTTCAGTACTTTCTCCTGTTGGAAGGATGCTTGATACACTTTGCATCTTCCATTTAGGCCCGTGAACTTGTCAATGTCATCAAGCACAACACACATGCATGTGTGTGGTTCCCAGCATCTGTTCGTACAGCAAAGCTGGTTGCTTATAGAGTCATATTTTCCATTCCCCTGCCATGATAAGCTATATAGTTCCTAATATACAGGTTGCGTGATGATTTTATTTCATCACTAAACACGGTGGAAAATACTACTTACTAAATTAATATTAACTAAAGACAGCTCCTATAATTAGCTTGGAACTGCTGCTCAGAATGCAAATTTGTGAGGCCGCAATGGAAACATTCAAGCTCAGGAAACTAAAAAATAAACAAGTATCAATTACTGACGTGACATCACTGGGTCTTGTGTATGAATACCCACAGGCAGAATTTGAGTTATGTACACGAGGAATCTTAAGTAAGCTACTACTTGTATACTCACTGGCATCCAGGTTACTGGATGACTTGTTTGAAGCCAGAGTTTACTTACAGCATATCAGGCTCAAATAGATACCAGACAGCATGTATCTTTCTAGCAAAACTCAGCCCGCTTCCAACTTGAGTAGTTGAAATGCAGCGATTCAGAATAATTTCAGTTACTCATTCCTTCTAACGCGACTGGCAAGAAGAGCAAAAGGGGGTCAGACTCATCCCCACACTCGCTTCTCTGCTTGGGAGAGTGTAACCCCTTTTCCCAGGGCTCTAAGAGGCAGGGAGAGGTGTCTGAGACAGTCTGTACACACCAGTCACTCCTGCAGAAGCTTAGTGGAGAGAATTATATCCAAATGACGACCCTGTACGTTCCTGTATACGCGCACACACAAATATCATGTGTTAGACGACTACAAGCATATGTGCAGAAGATACAGGAAAATGTTTTTATTGTGCTTTCTTTTGGAGATTTGGGCACCAAAAGTACAATAGTATTCTTTTTAATAATCTCCCATGTCTTTTCTTACATTGCCGCATTATTAGAATATAAACATTGAGCAATGAAACATTATTTCTGTTGTGCAGCACTGTCAAGTATTACTGCATTGTTTTATGAAAAGTAGACAATCCACTTCCCCATTCCACCTCAGTTATCCTTCTGCTGGGAAATAACAGCGACAGTAAACACGAAGTCAAAGCATGCTTCGGGAAAAAAAATGCCGCTACTTTTAATACAGTCAACACAATACTACCTTTGCCTTTGCTAAATGCTGACTGAAATACTATGTAGTGGAAAAACAACAACAAAGACTATCATGATAAAGACATTTTAAAGGTTAAGGTGTGCTATTTCTCCAAAGACCAAGCATCTTTTCCAATTTAACAAACCAGGAACGTAAGGTGGACTATTTGAAAAATAAGAAAATGAAACTGCCCATATGCATTAGAGATCAAATACATGATTGTTTTCATGACAAATGCCATGTGCTCAGCCAAACCCTGAGGGTCTAGAGATGTAGCTTCTCTTTAAGATAACAATCTGATACAAGTCAGGGAGATGTGAGTGCGTTTAGTTATTTTAAATGAAAA
This sequence comes from Microtus ochrogaster, assembly GCF_000317375.1. Taxonomy (NCBI): domain Eukaryota; kingdom Metazoa; phylum Chordata; class Mammalia; order Rodentia; family Cricetidae; genus Microtus; species Microtus ochrogaster. Next base: position 31,239,068 of record NC_022022.1, on the reverse strand, counting down.
CGATGCAAGTAGTGAGAGGGGTGGGACAGTGAGATAGTCCAGTACCTGCTGAAGGACAGAGAACGAGCAGACGCGGACAATAATAGAGCTTACTTTTCTGATGTCATCTAGAGTGTTAATCTCTGGGGACAAACCACCATGGACACACAGGAACTGCTGGTTCATCAGTGCGGCCAGCGGAAGGCAGTCAAAGGCGTCCATACAGGCGTCATAAACTCGTTCTGAATACTTTATTTTACCTTTGAAATACAGTGATAAGGAAAGAGTTACTATCATGCCTTTGTCAAGAGGAACATTTATTGAACTCGCTTTGGTTCTTTTCAATGTTTTTTTTGCCAGGATAATATGAATGTGACCCTTCCAAACAGAATCAATATAATTTCCAAGACTCATAGATTAACCTTCATATATATTTTATTTCTGCTATTACTCCATATTGTTTACTTATTATAACTTTTGTCTATAAATTCAAGACTTTTACATACCTTATGTGTACACACACACAGACACACACACACACACAGACACACACACACGATGGCCATAAAGCTGGTTGATATTTCCCATAAGATTTTGGAGAAAAGCCATAGCCAAAAAACTTTCTGAAGCTTTTTCTGCCTCACAAAGTTCTTATTTTCCCCATATTGACTCACAGCTAATGTTTTTAGGAAAGTCTTTATGCTTCACTGAATATAAAACCAAATTACAGAGAGAAAAAGAATTAAAGTTTCAGTAAACAACGGGGAAAACAGATGGGGGGAATAGAACTTATACAAAAAGCATTCCTTTATCCAAGTATCTATATATAAGAAAGAAATCAGCTTTCATTTGGTCTAATGTCCAAGGGGCTGATATCTATGAGGCTGCAAAACAGAGGTTCAATTTGGCCCCATCTTCTTCTCTGGACTTGACTAAGACTCACTTTCCTAAACAGTAGTTGTGTACTAGGACACACATGAAACTTTAGCTCAGATTAATAGGCCACTTGATAAAACCTACGCTTAAAATAAAAAATACATTCTGGCTTGATCTTATGCAGGCCTTGTATAGGCTACCACAGCCACTGTAAGTTCATGAGTAAGTGGTCCTGTCATGCTCAGAAGACACTCTTTTGTTCTCTACTTCCCCAGCTCTTGCCTCTTACAATCTTCCTGTCCCTCTTCTAGCATGGGAGCAGAAAGGATCCATGAGCTCTGTACTAACTGAGGCACTATGGGCAACTGATAGCCTCTGTAGGAGGATGAGTTAGTTTTCTTTAAGGGTGTAGCCTAGGGTAAGTTGATGATGTTCTATTGGATGGGCCCACATCTAGGAGTATATGAGCCATATAAATTGGAAATGAAATGTCGGATAAAAGAGAAAATTCTGGGTGTAGGGATATGGAGGTAAACCAGGGAGGAGTTAGAGAGTAGGGTGGAGAGTCCATATGACCAAAGACAATTGTATGCCATTCTGTAAGATTTATAAACACAATTTAAAATTAAATGTTTCATTAAAGCTGCCCATGTTGAGAAAGATAATATAAAATGTCACCTAAAGCTTTGACCTTTATGCAGAGAATAATAACATAGTATGTTTTCATTTACCAGTTAAAATGATAACTTAGTACATATGACATTAAAGGAAAAAGTCGCAGTATACTTACATTCTTGTTTAAATGTGAAATACTCTGTTAGATGTCTACATTCATGATTTCCACGAAGTAAAAACAGTGTTTTGGGGTAAAGAATTTTCAAGGCCCACAAATACAGCACACACTGAAGAAAAAAAATAAACAGAAAATAAGCATCTTCCATTGTATTTGCTCATTTCATCAATTAACAAGAACTCAGTGTATTATGGACAACCTTCTCAAACCAGAGGATACTGAGAAGCAAAGAGAATACAACCTAAGGTACCACTTGCAACGCCTCTCTCGGCATCTGATTAGTTTTTTAAAAGTTACATTTATTTATGCATCTTTATGTATGCATGAGCACATGAGAGGAGGGCAGTGGACGCCACACTGCAGACGGCTCTCTGCTGGACTCAGGTGGTCAGGGCAGCAGGAAGCGCCTTTACCCACTGTGCCATACTGCTGGCCCTCATCTTGTCCTTTATTTCATTGCCTTTGTGATACAGAGCAGAGACCTACAACTTTTTAGATAAAATACAATTAAATTGAAGAGCAGGGAGTCTCAACAAATTCACTACAAAAACAGGGAATACATGGTTTGCACCTTAAAACTCTCAAATTAGTTAATTGAACATTTTAGATTGTGTGGCGGTGATGGCTAGCTACACATGGATCAGGTGTGGAGTAAATATTCATTGGCACAAACTTTATAGAGATGAGGTATAAGTGGAACAATCAAATATTAATACCAATAATGCCCTCAAGTGTCATTCATTAAGAAGCCACACAGAGCAGAAAACGATTCTTAGAAAAAAACAAGCATGCTGCCTCCTCTCCATGAAGCGTGTGTTCCCAAAGTGTAGGTAAGGCAAGGACCCCACAGACATACGGACAGACCAGACTCTGATCATGAAAACACACACAATATTTACACTTCTTTCACCAGTCTTCCAACACATAGTAGGCACACTGCGATCCTCAAGAGAAAACCTATAGAAAACACATAGTAGGCACACTGCGGTCCTCAAGAGAAAACCTATAGAAAATGAATCTGCTGGCTACCTGGGAAAGATATTCACCTGCAAAGGATATTCGTCTGATAGCTTGAGTGGTAATTTATCAAAGCATGGAAATATTTATGCTTGAACATATAGTCCAGGGGTTTTCGGAAAATACTAATTAAGGAGACAAGTGTAGATTACTGTAATGTTCCAACAGGTTATCTTCAAATATGACACAGTGATTGAATTAAGGAAAAACAACAGTTTGGCATGAGAGAGAGAAAGAGAGAGAGAGAGAGAGAGAGAGAGAGAGAGAGAGAGAGAGAGAGAGAGAGAGAATGAATGATTGTTTTTCAGACTATAGCCATTAGCTAAAGCTCATGCTATTAAGATATTAGCATAACTGAAGAGCTGACCAACTATCCTCCATGAGTGGCCCTTGAAGCAGCATGACCCTCTATGCTTGCAAATCTCCGTGCCATCTCAGTGATGAGTGAGACCGCCTAATAAGTCCTTGCTAGGAATCCTATTTTAGAACTACAGTTACATGTTTAAATAAAAGGTGTTTGTACGATTCAAATTCACCTCGTTATTTCAGAGAAGGCATTTACTACATGCCACGAACGACAATGAGAGGCTTGTTACCAGTTCAACGTTGTGAAGATTGCCCCTTGACGCAGGTGGTGTGTATGTACACACATAACTACTTGTAAGCTGGCAGTTAAGTAGGAAGGCCTAATTTGGAAGAGGAATGGTTATATAAAGACCCTTTAAACATATGCTAACAGGTGCAGTGTGCCTAAAAGCACTAAAGGCTTACTTGGACTCATCAGTTTGCTACAAGCAGTCTAGAAGGCTGGCATCGCTGCCTGCATCTTACATTGTTGGCTTTGTCTTCAACCTTTAGACCAGAATCTTGCTTAACTCTGCACATTGATATGTTAATAACTCCTGTCTGTTTAATGCCAGTATCACCTAACCTATCCCAACTGCCTTGATGGAGGACAGCACACAGGTGACTGTAATTGCGTCATCTTCCTGTCAGGTCGTACCATGTCCTTGGGGTCAGCCATTGTCCTAATCCTGCAGTTACACCAGCTTCAAGGACCAGCAGGGTTTTGCAACGTATTATCCTTTGAGGAGCTCACCCTCAAGCAGAGGCAGTGGCCACAGGGAAGCTGGGTTGTTCTCTCAAGCAACAGAGCAAGGGAGATTTGCAGAACAAGTAACAGGAACGCGTGCAGAGTCAGATCTGCTACAGCCAGACCTCAAGGACACTGGGATTTCCTTGCTGTGTGGCACCTGCCCCTAAGCCAATTCTCCCACCACTTAAACTTGAAACTCCTATCAGTATCCTGAAGACTGACTTGCAGGTCATGAAATTCCTTTTCTGTTCCTCTCCCCCAGTGAGATGTGTCAATTCAAAGTCTTATTTTCTGTCTTTTACTCCTGGTCTCTGTAACTGGACAAGCACGGCAGATGGCTGGACCTAGTCTGCTGTGAGTCCTGGCCTTTTGCTTTAGAGTACCGAGATTCCTACCTGAGTGTGTTTTATTTACAGTTCAGTGAGAACACATAAGGTCTAGCTAGTTAGTACAGATTTCTTTTTAAGTTTTTGAGTACAACTCACATAACACTAGATGAACATTTCACATACAACTCTATGAAAATTTACACATATGCACCCCATTAAACCACTACATGGATCTAGAACCTACAATACTCTCATGTTCCCTCCTCATGACTCACTCTTTGAAAAATTTAGCTGAAATTCTGACCTCTTTAGATTCATTTATTTCCCTATCACAATTTATTTTAAAATAAAGCAATTATCTCTCCATCTAAAATCTAAACTGTATTTTGCAAGCCCACTCAACTACCTGGGAGACTAGAGGAATTGTATCTGAAGACCCACATTTTCTTTTTGGCAGTGCTTAGAGATCTCATTCCATCTGATACTGGCACGCAGCCTTTGAACTTTATCCCTCTAGTCTTAATTACTAAAATTCTTTCATAACTGAAACCCATCTAAGAGATATTCAGAAATGATCCATGCTAAATATTCCTAGTATCTATAAGTGTACATTTAAAATGATGTAATGTACAACTCCTTTATGGATGTAAAATACTGAACATGTGATAGACACTTGGGATATATTAACCCTATCTTTGAAGAACAAAAGGTGGGGACAAAAGAGGGAGAAAAGGAGAGGGACAATAAACAAAAACAAAAAAAGAGGAAGAAAAAACAAGGAGAGAAGGGGAAAGAAAAAGAAAAATAAAGGAAGAAAAATAACTCAATTTTCCAAATTCTTGGCTCAAAGTATTCTCAAGTGCGAGTCATTTTTTTTTCCACATATTATTTCCTTTTCTCCTGTGGCAAGCATAAAATATCTTCCAAACACTAAATAAGACCGCAAACACAGCCAGCATGGAAGAAATGGCATGGTAAATGAAAGGGCAAGGGTGGACTGGAGGGTGGAGCCCTGCCAGCCTTCACCCTCAACATCTGCTGGGGAGGACTGCCAAGCATAGCAGCAAGGTCTTCCTACTGGTGGCTGCTTTGTCATAAAGTCCCAGCGTTCTGAAAAGCTGAAGGTCTTTACAAAACCACGACCTCAGATTTGTTGTAAAGTACAGACTCGTCAAAATTATCACAAGCAAATGAAGCAAGAGGAATCAGCGTCACTCAGGTGTCTGCTCTGTTAGTGGGAGATGGCCGTGAGCCAGCATTTTACTGTCTGAGCTAGTTAAAGCGAGAAGAGCACCACATTCCATGGACACTTCTGCATAGTAAGGATGTAAATGAGCCATAGCGATCACTTCAATCACCTTACCATTGCTGCTGCTAACTAAACAAGAATTCACAACTTCTAGTTAGAGTTACTCAACATGAAAGATTACACTGATTTCTACCATAGACATAGTTTTGGCCAATTTATGACTCATTCTTAATAAGGCAGCACTAAGAACATTGTCCTCTTTGTCCACTGATAAAAAGTGCTGTGATTTACTTAGTAATTTAAGCATTTAGATGGACAGCCTTCTTTCAAAATTGCATGGAGTTCTTAGGAACTGCAAGGCAGCACGAGAGGCAAGGAAGTGAAAAGGAGATTACGGTTTTAGCTACATACAGACAAGCTCCCTGAACTGGTAACTACCCATGCTTCAAAACGTCCTGATCAAAATGGGTGCTTCTGTGTCATGAATGGCCAAGTGCAGGCTATCACATAAACCTGGAAAGGATCCAAACTCCTGCAATATGGAACATGACTCCTCTAAGATACCACTTGTCTGGTCTGACAAGCACACCATGAAGTGGCCGTCCAAGACCAGTGCCCTGTCAGGACCACTGGCTCCCAAGACTGGTGGCTCTGCTTTGTCACCTCTGCCATGTGATCTACTGCTTGCTTCTTATTTTCAGGTGGCAGCATGGAATGCTGCCTGGCTTACTGTGGTTCACACTGACCAACAAGTTCACAGCTAATAAACACAACAACCTTTTGCACTTCAGTGTGCTGGAAGCCTTAGAGGCCTGGGCTGAGGTCTGGATGAAAGCATCTCAGGAGAGGCCAGCTCACTGCCACCTCAAGGTGGTGCGCTGCAGAATGCCTGCAGAGAGCCTAATGAAGTAAACACAAGAAAACAGCTGTGCATGACAGGTCTGGAGAGAAACACGCCCAGCTGTGGACCTAAATAACACATAGGCTTGATCAAAGAGACTAGGTAGGGTCATACAATCATCAGATGGAGAAAGGTTTGGTGTAAGACAAATTACAGTTGAGAACAAAATTACTTCTTCCATCGCTGCTCAAAAGCTAGCTTGTTTGGGGGTTCATTTTGTGGGGAATATAGCACTTTCAGCAGGCCAACCACAGCAGACATCTGGAAATATTCTTAGAGTATTTCATACACGTCAATGGTTCCTCATAGTCTGGTGACCTCTGACCATAAAATTATTTTCATTGTTACATCATGACTGCAATTCTGCTATTGTTATGAATCATAATATAAATATCTGATATGCAAATGGTCTTATATAACCCTTGTGAAAGGGTCATTTGACCTCCCCCCAAAGGGGTTGTGACCCATAGGTTGAGAACCACTGATATACATGCTTGATCTGTTTCAATATGCTGATCATATCGGTTTTAATATGCTGATCGTATCATAGCCACAGAAAAGCTACTCACAGGTCACAAATAGATCAAAAATGTGACCATACTACTGCTGAAACATTTTGTCATTTTTGTGTGCATGCAGAAAGTTCATGGGTCTGTACTCATTTTAACCGAGAGCCAGTTATGAAGATGGCATTTTTGACAAATGCATCTCAGCACGTTTTAATGTTTTAATGTACTATAAGACCTACATGGCACATCATTTAGCTGGATACTTTGATCTTTGTATGAATGTTAAATTTCAAAATGAACACAATAGACAAAATATTGCCACCCTCTTATTTCTACTATCAAGAGCTACTATAGATTCTTTCAAAGAAAAACGTACCCCAAGGACCAAATCAGGGATTTCTACTTTCCAAACATTTTTTTTTAATGGAGCTCTAAAAAACTCTGACTAGGAGATATTTAGAATATTTTAAATGGCCACAGATACAGTTGTAGTTTTTATAGGAAAAGCAAACAGAACTAGAATGGATCTCGGTGTTATGATGATACTTCCCTAGTGTACATGAGAGCCTGCTTCAATCCCTAGCACTCTGAACCTAGAACAGTTTCCATGCCAGGGTTTGGTTCCCTTTAGAGTGTGTATAATCCTAGTTCCTTGTCTAGACTTACATTTCTAGAGAGCAAGGAGATACTTTACCTTTCTCCATAGTCAGAATCATAGTGTATGTGTACACATTTATCAGTGACAAAATACTCAGACATGTTTATGACCATTTATAATGGTTTATATATACATATAAACATATGTACATACATTCACACACACACATATAAAGAGAGAAAGAGTTTCAATTTTTAATTGCAGGTAACTAAATACCCCAAATATCCAGTTGATATATTTGAGGTTGACACACTATATTAACATTAAATGTCTCTTAAGTAAATCCTTTTTTTGTTTGTTTTGCTTTTTTGATTTTTCAAGACAGGGTTTCACTGTAGCTTTGGAGCCTGTCCTGGAACTCACCCTTGTAGACAAGGCTGGCCTCGAGATCCACCTGCTTCTGCCTTGCAAGTGCTGGGATTAACGTGTGCACCACCACTGCCCAGCTTGTAAATCTAATATTAAAATATTTTAAAACCCTTTTCTGTATGATGGTTGTGAGTCAATGGTGCAAGGCATCAGCTATGCTGCCTTAATACATGAAAATCTTGCTCCTTCCTATCCACTGTTCTCTTAGGAGCACATATTGACTAGTGTCTATGAGCTTCAAAATTTCCTCTTACAGAAACCGTATTCTCCCAGTATAACTGTTGGGCCCTCCCTGAGACATCATGAGACTTGAGTACAAGGTCTTGCTTTTATTTTTAATATAATTTCAATTCCCTTAAAGTAGATGATAATGGAAAAACTGAGGAAGAGCCTCTACTCAATGAATATCTCTTCTACTTTGACTAATTAATGACTTTGACACATTTCCTAGTTCAATGATAGGTCCATGATCTAGCAGCTGCCAGTGTCCTCACACTGGAACGCCATCATTCTGTTTCCATTCGTGAAAGTGACTTACTCTCAAAACCATAAGTCATAGATATGGCAACTCAAGTCCGTTATGCTATCAACTCTAATTAGTTCTTTCAATCAATTTTCAAGAACAGCAAAAGACAACATTTTACCATTTTGTCATCCCTCTGCATAAAAAAATACAGGATTATTTATCTCCTTAAGTGTACTGAAATTGATTGCTACAGTCTAGATGCTTATTTCCCTATCTTATTACAGTATCAGCGATTCATAACAGGCTAAGATGAACCCATGTGTACTTACTTCGATACTGAAGTACCCTCTGTCAACATAGTCCCCTAAGAAGAGGTAGCGAGTGTTGGCAGGGGATCCTCCCACTTCAAAGAGCTTCATCAAGTCAAAGAACTGTCCATGGATGTCCCCACAAACTGAAAGATAAAACAGAGTTTATGGCAATATTAGCTTATGTGACTGAATCATATAATCAAATTTGCAGAGCAGGAGAAATGAGACAGAAAAGCCAAGCCCTTTGCTGAAGATGCCAGAGTTCCTGATTGGCACATCTTGCTCTGTTGTTCAGGTTTCCTAACTCACAACTTCACTGGGAAAACGGTGCTGCTAAGAACAGCAACAGCAATGGATGTTGTTGTAATACATAAAGCAATTTTGCAAGAAATCCTGTTAAGAAATTTGATTTTTCCCAAGTTCCTTCTAACATTGTCATGGGATAAGAATTAATTGTACACAAAAGAAAGCAGAAAATGACAGGTCAAGGATCTGGCACAATCTATGTCCAATGAAGGTGGGAATTCTACCCACAATGAATTATTGTTTTGGAAAGAAAAAAATGGTGATGTGCATATGGAATACTATGTTTTGCTAGGTCTAATACGCAAATGACAAATTTAAATACTAAAAGAATGTTTTTCTAAGATATATTATTAATTGTCAAAACATTTTTGTAAAGTATATCTGAGGAACTGTAACTGAATAACATCACTAGGAACTGATATTTCTTAAATTTTCAGTTTTGTAAGCTAGAAGTTTAGAAAGAATTTGGCTTTCTCTTTGTTTGGCACTTATTGCCTCTATAAATGCTGAGACCCTCAAAATTAACAGTATAATGTCTGCTATATGGAGGAGACATTAACATATGTTAGGTAGTTTGACAAGGTCAAAGCCAAAAATGAACAATCAGAGCTTCAAGTCAGATTCATTTGATTAGAAAGGTTTTTTTTAATCATCATAGGTTTTTATGTACACACATAAATTATTAATTATTTTGAAATGAACTATGCTTAAATAATGGACATCACGCGGATGTTTCTTCATAGGACGGCAATTTATCTTAACACACTGGATACAGTGACCACAGGTGAAGGTCATTATTCAGCAGGCAGAGCCTTCCTACAGAATCCATTGATGAAACACCTGCACCCCAATGAACGAAGTTTAGATGACTCGTAAAATCCTACTTTCCACAGTGGAATAAAGACTATGAAGCAGGGTATAGGTAGGCAAGGTTTTAGGACATCTGTGCTTAAGAATCTTGGTCTATTAAAATGGTGTAAGCGATCAGGAACCAAGAGTGCTTGGGCACACCTTTTCCGGTTCCAGCCGGAGCCTCTTCCCTCCGATCAGCAAGAGTCACTGTAAAGTGATCAGAAGCACACTCTTCACTTCTTTGAAGTAAGAATTCGTCTTAGATTATTTATCCATAAGGATAGTTTTATTCTTAGGGTTGAATATTTCACAACTGGGTCTTTCTTCTGAAGGACTGAAGAACTGGGGCTGAGACTGAGCACAGCATGCTCTTCTTGAGATACCATGAAGGTCTCAACCAAGAGCAAAGAAAGAAAGAGCAGTGAGTGTTTGGGCTCCTATGCTGCCAGGAGAAAAAAGCTGGCTCTGGGGGAGACAGACAACCTCGCATCCACGGGAAGCTACTTAGACAGCTCTGGAAACCCGAAGGTTGGCAAACTCTTCCGGCTGCAGCTAGATCTTAGCCCAAAGCCTGCCTGGGCAACTTAGTGACATCCTGCCTGAAAACAACAAAACCGAACAGGAAAAGGGGAGCAGGGACTATTGCTTAACAAATTAAAATAAGGCATCTGTCTCATAAACTCAACTAAAACTTATCTTCTATTATAATTTTTAAAAGGCAAAGCTAAGACTTATTAACTAACAAGGAGTAAGAATTCCACTGATTTACATTATAGTGTAGCTGGTATGGTTACTTACAATAACACCAACTTCTCTCATGTAGAAGCGATTTTTCTACCTGTTATGCATGTTTCAACCAAACGTTCGTAAAGGAAAAAAGGGTTTGTCTAGAAAATGTGTGTTCACATACATGTGTTCACGTGTCCTTCACTACACCTGCAAAGCAAAGGAAGGGGCTCTACTGAATGCTAAATGCTTATGATCCCAACAGTTCTGCGCCGCCCAGCTACTGCTTCTCTTTGTATGGGGCTCCCTATTAGGGCATGAGGATCGGTTACTGGGAAAGGTTCAGAGAAAACACAAAGCTACGTGACCGAGTGAGACAGGCTCCAAATATTATTTTACGGTGGTGGCAAATTTAATCATCACATTATAGGCTGTTATTAAACCATCCCCAAGTCAAAACAGTTCCACGAGAACCACAAAAGGAAATGTGGAACCACACTAGCTGGCACGGACCCCTGACCAGCCAGTGCCAACCCCCTGCTGTGTTCTTCACTATCTGAATGACCTTTGGCAGGTTCCTCAAGTTTTGTGAGTCACGACATACTTATATACAAACTTTAGTGACATGGGCCTTATTCCTTACAGAAGATTATTTGTGAAATTAACCATTTACTATTGTAACAGGCTTAGGAGTTCCTGGATTTTGGTAAGAACTTGGGAAATGTTACACCACACCTCATGTCCAAATGGCTGCATCCGGAACTGTCAAGGTACCAGGCTGAAGGGATTCCCCTGGTTGGGGCTGGAAGGCAGGTCTTCTGGACACATCCCAAAGAAAATGCCTTCTCTCCTCACCCTTCCTATCCTCCCTCTGCATTTTCCCTTCCCATTTCAATTCCTGACCATGCCTGAAAATTCCAGAGTAATGGGTTTTACTTTGCCATGTCAGAGACAGAAATACCAGAATATTCACAGAGCCTGTAGACCACAGGTTAAAAATGAGGCAACTGACACACTGTAGGAGAGTTGGGGAAAAGTAGGAAAACCCATGATGAACAAATAGGTTTAGGAAATGGCCGAGTGAGTAAAGGGCTTGCTGAATAAGCATGAGGTTTGCATCCCCAGACACCACGTCAAAGAAGCCCATTGTGGTAGCAAACATCTCTGATCCCAGTACTTCTTGAGATTGGAGGTTGAGATAGAAGGCGATGGCAAAGATACCATGGCAAAACAAGACATCATATCTCAAGGTGCACAGTGAGGACAGACAACTGAGGTTGCCATTTGACCTGCACATGCCTGCTGAGGCTTTGTGCATGCTTATAGTAACACACATGACACACATATCAAACATACATATGCAAAAGCACATGATTAAAAAACAGAAATTATAAGAGGTGATGAAAAACTCTAGACAATTAAAAAATTACAGAGACTACTTTAGTTGGAATCTAGAAACATTATTATCATGAAGGTATATTCATATCATAGAAATTAATCTTTTATTCTGTTCTACAATCTTGACCATGGCAAGTACTGGATCATAGTTTGATGACATAATAAAGAAAGCAATTATTAAAATCAAGTGTTTCAAACCTAGCACACAGACACACATTCACTCCTGGGATTTTTCACATTGTCCCGAATTTTACGTCTCAACACTGCACCACGCTGTTACAGACACAACTGCTTACGACGGTCAGCAAATGAAAACAACATACACACATAATCATATCTAAAACATTGAAGCCCAACCAAAGCAAACAGAAACTTAAAGAAAGCATTCCTGAGAAAGAAAAATCTTTTATAAGGATACATTTTTTAAGCCAATGTTTTTACTTCCTTAGACTTCACAGACTGACTACTTTGTACCTCCTCTGCTTAGTCTTTCCAGACTTTCTTACATAAAGAGCTTCTGTCTCCCCCCATTCTTCAACCTTGTGCTGTGATTTATTTTTCACAGTACTTATCATTTACAGTAATCACCTACCTGACTTATTTGTTTCAAGTCTCTTCCCAGAGACTCCCTAGTGACTAGAGGTTCCCTAGAACCTCTGCCATGATGAGGAGCAGGAAGCCTTGCTCACTGTATGACCGAGGCCTACAGTAGTGTCTCTATTCGGAAGGCACTCATCCACTCCATGCCATAAGATTCTGTCATTGAACCTGGGCCAAGCTTCCTTTGGAAATCCATTGGGGAATCGGAGAATTCTCTGAGGTGCCCTTGAGATTGACAGACCCAATGTGAGTTTTGTGACGTTTGTCTTGGTGGAAGATGAATCCTTCAACTACCTGAGACACTTATTGTTTGAAGCCTTTAAATCACAGAATTCTAAACAGACTCTATCAAGACTGGAGTCTTTGGGTATATTTGAAGGATGCTCATTTGTACCACAAAAACAAATGTGCTCAACTAAGCAATATTGTTTGTCATAGCCAGAACCTGGAAACAACCTAAATGCCCCTCAACTAAAGAATGGATAAGGAAAATGTATATTTACACAATGGAGTACTACACAGCAGAAAAAAACCAATGATATCTTGAAATTTGCAGGCAAATGGATGGATCTAGAAAACATCATATTGAGTGAGGTAACCCAGACCCAGAAAGACAAATATAATATGTACTCACTCATAAATGGATTTTAGACATAAAGCAAAGAAAACAAGCCTAAAATTCACAATCCCAGAGAACCCAGAAAACAATGAGGACCCTTAAGAGAGACATACACAGATCTAATCTACAAGGGAAGTAGAAAAAGACAAGATCTCCTGAGTAAATTGAGAGCATGGGGACCATGGGAGAAGGCTGAAGAGGATAGAAGAGAAAGGGAGGGGAGCAGAGAAAAATATATAGCTCAATAAAATCAATAATTAAATAAATAACGAGTCAAATACAGGATCTGCAAGCGTCTATCTTATAGTGGCTACCTCACTTTGTGCTCCATCAGAATCTCTGAAGACACTGTCTACTAACAAGCTCTTGGATGATTCTTCTCTAATCCATTTAGACTAATACCTCTGAGCATCAGTTTTAGGAGTCATTCTGCATGCTGGTGTGGTTTGCCTCATAGCAGTTATAATTCAGTAGAAGTGTACACTGGAAAGAAACTCTTTGGGGCCCTTTCCAGTTTGGTAAGAGATTAGAATTGTATCATTATCTGAAAGAATCACAATGTAGTAATGAATGCATGGAGGTGGAGGAAGGGTCCAAACTACACCTGGAATGATAAAATAGGGCCTAGCCTCCTGAGTAGACGGGGACTGTGAGCAACCTAGTGGCTGACTTACCTTTTCAGTGGGCATTTGATGCATTGTGTTTCTTTCTGCAGGCTAGGACAGGCACACTAATAGAAAGTGTATCCAGTAACCTTCCCAGTAGGGGACACGATGGCCCTGTTCTTCATCCTCTTTGAAGCTGTATAATATTCATATTATTCTGTAAGTTTGATATTAATACACTGACTGTTCCTAGGCACTAGACTGCTAGGATAAATCTTGTAATGCACAGGGAAAATTGCAAAGCCCAAGTAATTGCTAACATGGAATGCCCAGAGAAAACTTGGCATTTGTCATTATCCATACAGAGCTCCTCAGGAGGCCAGGTCCTATCATATTCCATTGCACTTGGCTTTCACAATACTGTTGATCAAACAGGCTTTAAAAAGTCCTATCCCACCATCAAGCAAGCTCATTTCACAAGCACACACTTTGTTCTATCCCCTGGGCTAGTTGTGTGGGGTTGGGTGGAGCACTCCACTGGAGGCCAGCACTGATAAACCTATGAGGTAGGAGAGGCTGGCTCACAGGTAAAAAGTCACTTAACAGAAGGGTAATAAATGATGCCCTCTACCGCACAGTGAGAAAGAGCGCTAACAATAAGGTACTGTACCCTTCAAAGCAGCCGGAAGCGAGGATTCTGACCACAGTTTTAATGGGAATGCTAATTTCCTGGTTTAATCATTACATAATGTACGAACGATTTAGAATTTCACACTGGATTTCATAGCCACGTGTCAGTTAAGAGATAAGGCAAAAACCATCAGTCATAGAGAAACACACTGCAAATAATGGGCACAGCTCTTAGATAATAGCCATATATTGGGTTGTATATCCCCTTGCCCCAATTGTATCTTCAACAGATAGTAAGCTCACTGACAGACCTTTGGAGAATCATGGCACTTAATAAAATTAGATGTTAGAAAATTCCAGAATCATGGGAATGCTAGTAAGATTAACGTAAGAGATACTGAAATAAAATATTTCAGGGTGAGCCATCACTTATTACATCCATTAGTTACCTGATATGTTACAACCTGATGACTGTCTTCTCAGAGACTAGTCCTCTATTTGTCTTCAGACGGGAGAAGTAGAAACAGTTGAGGAGGAGGGGAAGCCATTACTGCTGCTATGGTGTTGTTCTTGGCTTGAGCGACAGGGTACAGAGGAGTTCACAACATCCAGGGTAGAGGCTGACGGTATGTCAGGGACCAAGAGAACAGCTCACACACTAGCTCTTTCACACACACAGGCTGCCTAGGTTAGTAGCTACTAAAAACAGAGCCAAGCAATAGCTACTCTTTCATAATTGTCTTTTGAGAATGATCCCCTCCATCCATGACTCCTGGTACACTCTATTTAAAATTGTATTGGAACAATTTCATACATGATTGGGACCAATGACTTTGATCAAAGATGAGTCCTTTAAGGTTCTGAAGTGAGGAGAGCGGGGTGGGAAACACTAAGAAAAGTTTTCTATTTTTTTTTTAATGGAAGGCAATAGTGCCTCCCCCAACTTCCCATACCACATCCTGCTGGAAAGCCGGTTAGCTCTGATTTCTAAGGCATAAAGAATGTGGGTGTAGATTAAAAATAAATATAAACATACGAGTATATGAATGTCTGTATGCACAGTGCTACCTAGCACAAAGCAGGCTTGCAGGCATTTGGGGCAATGAGCTGTCAGGGGCCATGCAGTCTCAGTTCAGGAGTGCACTCACTCTCCAATATGGCAAAGGAATCCCGAAGAGAAACGGTCTCTGTAATCAGCTCGGCAAACTTGTGATATAAAAGCAGGATGACGGCTTGCTCGCAAGGCCTCTAAATATGGCTTTTCTATGTAGAGAAGTTAATGGGCCATGGAGCGAGCCTGACAAGATCCAGGAACAGCATCTCAAGCAAGGCAGAAGCAGAGAGTCGGAAACGACCAGGCCATGGGTGAAGTTCGCCTTGTATCTTTTGGCTGGAGGCACCGGTGTTCCCAACAAGAACCGTTCTTATATCACATGCATATTAGGTAGGTCTGAAAATCTCAATTAATTTAGTAAATATACCAAGGAGAATTTCTGTGGCACCGCTTAATAATTTTTTAAAAGAATCCCATTGTTTCTAAGCTCTCGCTGGCAATTAAATTATGGCATTAGAAAATGTAAACTGAAGCTGCTAGTACTGACCACACTAGGATTAGGATAAAAGTCCAGTAAAACTCCCATGTAAATAACAGCTTGAAAGGCTCTGATAAAGCTGTCCTTCTTGGTCAAAGGCACATAATAAATGAAATATAAAACATACACGTTCAGATAAGATGATGGACAATAGTGCTGACCGAGTACAGGCGTACATACTGAGTCATTGACTCAACCCTTTAAAAGGAGACCTATCAAAGAATATCACTGAGTCAACTTCATGCTCACACCGAGCAAGATTTTTATAATGTCACATAGTTCCAGGATGGAGAAAGAGTATACATATTAGGATGTCAAGAGACACAGTATTGCATTGTTATTTTTTTTCTAAGCTGTCAAAAACTAGAAGATAAATAACAGACAAAAACTAAAATTTTTAAGGACAAATATTGCAGACTTTCTTAGCCGGGTTTGACTGGTACTATGATTTATAAGTAAAGTAGTTTTAACTTGTGACTCATTATTTTTCTAAAGAGACCTTTCCGTTCCTCCAAAACACTGACTTTTATCATGCTGAAGGATTTGTATGATGCACAGATTTCTTGGGTAAACTTTTCCAGTTCGCACTAAACCACAACATGGCAACTTTTCCTTTAGCAAAGGTAGAACTCTCCCTCTCCTGAGCCCCAGGCCTTGGGTTTTCCCTACTGGCCACATCTTCCAAGGACAACAAAGGCCCTGAGGTTAGGAACTAACGAATTTTGGGTTTCATTCTAAGACACAGAGATTAAGCTATTGGTATTACTGGTTCTCAGAATATTTTTTTCCTATCAAAATGCTTTCCTTTCCAAAACCTGTCATTTCAAAGAAAGATTTGCCTGTAGAGGCTAGGCTGAAGGTTCACAACAAGGAGTATTACACTTCTTCCTGTTGATAATACAGGTTTAAGTAACCTTTAGTATAGAAGCTGTCAAGTACAAACCAGCCAGCCTACCATAGGCACAGCTCATCAACTAGAATATGTGTAAATCTGAGACATCAAAAGGTCAAAGATATGCTGAGAACCTTAGGATTTGCACTGCAGATTGCTAGTATCTAGAAAAGAACAGTAACTGTAAAATAAGGAAATCTAAACAAAATACAACAAAATCAAAACCTCATGGGGTTCTAATTCCCCAAAAGTGGCATATTTCAAATAATAAAGGTATTTCCATAGAAAACAAATTCTAAACCAGTTCATTATAGTTTGATACCTTTGAACACTAATGAAAATTATGAATCCAATTAAAATTGGCTAAAATCAGAAATTTTAAGAACTGAAAATAAAAACCTAGAAAAATCAGATACAAAGCAATACATTCAATGAAAACCAGAAATGTTAGTAACTCTCACTTCTTCATGAAGGTATTTTAGGAAGATAAATTATCTGACGCCTGATGCAAAAGAGAAAGTGAAAATGGCATTTGATAGAGAAAGGGCACAATACACCGTGGGTACAAAAGTTACACTTTATTGCAAAATACTTCACTAAGCTTGGAAGTATCGATTTGTAAACGGCAGCAGATACAAAGATACTCTGTCTGCATTTTAATACTATTTACCAAGCGAACACATACTAGAAGAGGTGTATTCCAGTCAAAAGAAAGGAAACAATTGAAAGCTATACTCAAGTGTTCCCCCAGCCCCAACATAAGCTGCTTTGCTCTCTGTTATTTATTTTTTGAATTGTGTTAGTGTATTAAAGGTATAAAACAATTTTTTTGTCTCATCACCAATCTAGATTTCAGTAAAGATACTTAATTATTAAAGGCTCATTATGACATATCAATCATATAAATTAAGTCATATCAATCACAGTTATGGTTCTGATGTATATTTATAAACAAGTATGTATAACACTTCAGGCATTCTTAAAATTATGTCATCATTGTTTATTTGTCTTAAGAACTACTGCTTATTTGATGTGCAGATTTATTTACCTTAAGTAGCTCACTGAATCATTGCTAGTCATCATCAATCAAGAGTATCATATAAACACGGTGATTTGATACAATTATATCCATATATTTATGAGTTTATCAAATACATGCAGCGATCTAATTTACTATTTACAAATTAATGCTAATACTCTTTTTTTTTTGTTTTTTTTCAAGACAGGGTTTCTCTGTGGTTTTGGAACCTGTCCTAGAACTAGCTCTTGTAGACCAGGCTGGTCTCGAACTCACAGGGATCCACCTGCCTCTGCCTCCCGAGTGCTGGGATTAAAGGCGTGCGCCACCACCGCCAGGCGCTAATACTCTTAATTTAAAAAACACGAATCTTGGGTTTTCGGTATCCAGGAACACCCTAAAACACAGGGTTTCCTTACTCAGAACTAAGGCAGGCAGCAATGTCTTGGTGTTTCTCTTTGGACTTTCTCAGCCTGTCTATCCTTTTAGTTTAAAATCCCAGCACTCGGGAGGCAGAGGCACGCAGATCTCTGTGAGTTCGAGGCCAGCCAGGTCTACAAGAGCTAGTGCCAGGAGAGGCTCCAAAGCTACAGAGAAACCCTGTCTCGAAAAAACAAAAACAAAACAAAAAAATAAATAAATAATAAAATAAAATAACTGTGACAACAGCTTTCCTTTTAGTGTTTTCCCAATGTTCTGTTTCATCCCCAGGGAGAGGAACATAGGGCAATAGATAAGAACACAGACTCTGACCATGGACTACTTGGCTCCCAAGCCAGACTCCAGCATCTAACCAGCTGAGTGGCTGACCGTGGAGAAATCAGCTCTTCTCCATTCTACCTGTTCCATGCTGTGTCAAAAAAGATCAGCCACACAGCACTGTTCTCGGAGGACTAAGTAACAGCTGCTAAGGACTTAGAACTGACCAGGTACTGGGAACCGTGATGTTTGCTTGCTAAGGGCAGTTAGGTTTGTTGTTGTTTCTTCACGTGAGCGTCTTATGCTTTACCCTACACAACGAACCATTACACATCTCTCAAGTGCTTTCCTGTTCATTCCCCTAAAGCAGCTTTCATTATCCACAGAATGCATGAGCACCCCAGTCTACTTTTTTTTAACTCTCTCCCCTGCACATTCAGGCCTCACCTTTTTGGTCCATGTTTCAAGGCTGGGGCCATCTTGCTCTTCAAATTACCCCCTGTGTAACTGGGGCAGGGGAGTTATTCTCTGTGAAGGTATCAGCTGCCTCGTTGATAAGGATTCTGCCAGCTACTTTATGGGCTTTGAAAAGGTAAAATGATTTGCATTTCCCTGATCGCTAAGGAAGTTGAGCATGACCTTAAGTGACAATGGGGATGTTCTATTGGGAACTCGCCAAGGCCAGCTGGCCTGGGTCTGAAAAGGCCTGGGATGAGGCCGGACTAGCTGAACGTAGCGGACAACGGGGACTACTGAGGACTCAAGAACAATGGCAATGGGTCTCTGATCCTACTGCACGTACTGGCTTTGTGGGAGCCTAGGCAGCTTGGATGCTCACATTACTAGAAATGGATGGAGGTGGGGGTTCCTTGGACTTCCCACACGGCAGGGAACCCTGATTGCTCTTCGGGCTGAGGAGGGAGGGGGACTTGATTGGGGAGGGGGAGGGAAATGGGAGGCGGTGGTGGGGAAGAGACAGAGATCTTTAATAAATAAATAAATTAAAAAAAAAAAGGTAAAACGAGAGGGAAAAACTCTCAGTGTATGCTATGTATGCTCTAGAAGTAGAGTCAAGGAACAGAATCGCCTACGTAAGGATGATTTGTGATATTCTGTAAAACTAAGATAAATACATGGGTCTTCCCTTCTCATTGTAGCCATAAATAAAACATAAAAACCCATTTTGTGCTCTTCTCTTTTCAATAAGAATGCAAGCCAGCACCTATTGAAGGTTGCCAGTGCTAATATCAAATAGATGAGGTCTCCTATGCTCACTTTCCATTTTTTTCTACGGGTGGAAATATCTCCAAATGGCTTCTGTGATTTCTGCCAGCCCTTCAGCGGGTGGCCCACGACAGTTTCCAGTTACTTTCATTTTGTTTTGCAGCAAACCTCATTTACAAGACCACTCTTTTCCCTGGCCGGGTAATAGCGGTAATATTTTAAAGACTGGAAGTGACATAGGAAAGAAAAGAAATGGATGACATTTCACCAAATGGATTTTCAAAAAAGAGAAAGGGAGGGAGGGGGGAAGAGGGAGGGAGGGAGGGAGAGAGAGAGAGAGAGAGAGAGAGAGAGAGAGAGAGAGAGAGAGAGAGAAATACTTCTTGGCTCTCTGGAAAACTCAGTTAAAAAATCTTTTGACTAGAGAAAAGGAATCAGTCATCTCTTTTTTGTGTCGTGATACTCCTTAACTATGTCAATTTTAGGAATTAATTTTTATGTGTTTTTAAAAAACTAACGGCGAGAAAATAAATAGCACCACTCCAAATTCCACACCTTCACTATTAATCTTGCTCTTATACACAGAGGGGCAGTAGAAGAGTTTAACTAAACATGACTTTCAAATACACGAAGTACACAGCTCTATCCATGCCTTATACAAACGAGGAGAGCTGATCGGAGCCTGACAGGCAGTGTCTACTTTTGTGCCTACGGATGGGCACAAAAAATGGCACAGAACCGCAGCAGACTGTAGCTTCCCTAGCAAAGCTTCCTTGCTATGTAAGAACACCGGGAAACTTTAGTTCTAATTCTGAACTGACCAACTAACTATTTAAGCTCTATGACATTCTACCTCAGAAATATACACGTATTTTTCGTAGATTTAAAAAGTGCTAAAATATGTAAAAAGCTCAGAGATGTGAGAACTCAGTAATCTGCAAGCTAATTAAGAAATCAGCATCTGACTCGGGAGGCAGAGGCAGGCGGATCTCTGTGAGTT